>NW_006285913.1:370943-377960 GCF_000327345.1 Myotis davidii
AGATAGAAAGGGAAGGGACTGACTATTCTTGGGGGGAAAGTGGTGTGGGAGATGCAGGAAGAGATTGGACAAAAATCGTGCACCTATGGATGAGGACAGTGGGTGGGGAGTGAGGGCGGGGGTGGGGCGGGAACTGGGGGGAGGGGAGGTATGGGGGAAAAAAGAGGAACAAATGTAATAATCTGAACAATAAAGATTTAAATTTTAAAAAAAAAGAAAAAAAAAAGATTTATTTTTTTTTATATGGATATCCCTTCTTGCCTAGATATTTACCACCCTGGACACTTGATTATTTCCTCTAGTGGAGTTAGGATAATAACTTCCAAAGAATTATACTAGTATATATATCTCACATATTTGTGACATATAACACACCCAGAGATATTGAAGTGATGATTGTGCTCCAAACATTCATTTGTGAGTTGGCTTTTATGCTTCTACCTAATATCCAGTGTTGTTACTGATAGCTGAGTTCCAGAACAGTTTGCAAAGGCTCCTTGCACCTAGTGATCCAAGTACATTGTACCAATGTAGTGGAAAATATAGTAAAATTCCAATTCTGGACCTCAGCACACCTTCCCTTTCACTAGCAGCAAGATAAAATGGTGGACTTCAACAGGGGTGGAGTAGCTGCTATTGAACAGTAATAACTCATTCCTTAATAATTTATGGATACCAAAGTCTTTCTCTCTTCACAAATGTTCTGAATTGAGAAATAGTAAGTACCTCCCCTGGCAAGGCAAGAATTGTATTAGTAGGTTCCAGGTCCTCCATTTAAAACTATGAAGATTGGATCCTACCCAATTCCTGGGAAGGGGTTATCATTGACAGACCTCAGTATGAATGGTACCCATAGAATTGTGCAGTACAGTTCAGTACAGTGGCCTGCTGGGGTGGAGATATACAGATGTAGATATATGTCATGTACATCTTCCCTGGTACCAGGGAGGAATTGTTGCTAGAATTGGAATGTCAACATTTCCTGATATAACATCCCTATTAAGAGTTGTAAGTAAGAATCTCAGCACTCAAAATATTTTATGCTGGATGCATTTTAAATGGCAATATACTTTCATAAAAGAGTAGAGTTCATGGTATACTATAACTCTTCAAGTGACACAGACTCCTTCCTTTTACTATTTCTGGTGCTAAAGTTCAGTGCTCTAAAGGAATGTCCACTAGGCATGTAAAAGCCTGTCTAGGAAAAAGAACCCAAATAAATCTACTACAGCTGGGGCCATTATTTCTGTGCAATTAATCTATAAAAGTTTTATAGCATAGCTGAGTGTCCAAGTTGAAAGCTAAATGGCAATACAGTAACCCTCTCCCCAAAACAGGGCGGTCTGACACAGATACCCCTTTTGAAATTATGGCAGGATTAATACCATCAACTTAAAAAATAAAATAATATTTAACATGCCCAAACAGTCACAGAGAGTAATTAAGGCCAGGGGTTTAAAGGAAGGTGTAGACTTGCCTGAGCTTGGTATTTTGGTAAATGAAATCTGATTTTTCAACCTTATTTGAATGCAGGTTGAATCTTATAAATGCAGACTCTGTTGGATGCCACTTGGTAGGAAGTAAAAACACAGCTGCCCCTCTGTGTTTGTGAAATGTCCAAAAGAACCATATCTGTACAGATTAACTAATAATGAACGTTCTCACTTACCCCCTGCTAACACTCCTGTAACCCTACTAAGAAGCAAAAGACCGGGAGTATTTGAGATCTCTGTGGCATATGCCATCAGTCTGGCTCAAATAAACTCATAAAAATTCTCCCCAAAAAGCAAAGGACCAACAAATATTCATCTACTGATACAACTGACATAGAAGCAGAGTGTGTCATATCAGAGAGCACTGTAATTTTGGAATGAGGCTCTTAGCATAAAAAATAAGAGTTTGCTGATCTTAAAGTGAACAAGACTTTGAATCACCCAAAGGAGCAAATGTGTTTCAGAGCTAAGGATGCCCTGCACTCTCAGCGGGGGAAGTAAGGGTGAGGCGTTTGTGGTGTGATTGGAGGGTTGGCACAGAGTCCCCTCCCCACCCTCAGAATGGCTCTCACATCAAGTTAGACTCAACCATCACTGCAAAAAGTCTTTCCATTGAGGAATTCCTTCTTTTTAAACAATTTCCCAAGTGAAGGATCCCCTGGCAGCACTGAGTGAATTAGCAATAGGTTCCTTAAGAATTAGTGGGCAGGTTAAAGTTGGTTTTGATGGAGTAGGGAAGAGGTAGAAGTATAACTTACCAGGATGGTAAGAATTAGATTAGGAGAATTTAACTAGAACATAAATTACGAGGGATAGAGGGATGAGTAGAAAGAGGGACAACACTACTTCTAGCGGGTGCAGTTCACCAGTATAGTTTCCAGAATTTCAGGCAGGCATCCCCTCTGTTATGGTGAAAGAGGAGGATCCCACAGGAATGAGGAGGGCAACCAACCCAGCGTGGGCATGCTATGTGTGTTGGGAAAACATGCCCAGAACCAATACCATTATGGTTGTATCTTTGTTTGGAAGCTTTAAATGTTCAGTAAATCTGCAAAGAGAGCCAGTCATATAGTCTCTATTGCTATTCATAAGACTTTATCTGGAGTTAAATTCCTGCTATGGATATGTTGCTGGGCAAGAGTAGTTTTTCAGTTGAGATCCTTTAGCCTAATTACAGCTATGGGGCTTTAGCATTAAAGTGACCTTGGAGTTCTAGCATGACCTTGCAGGCAAGGCAGGCATCTTCTCTACATTATTTCTGGAAAATGCTGTTACCCCTATAGTACAACCTGCCTCTTACACTTGAGCCATGAAATTAGACCTGTCCAAATCCTGGCTCTACCACTCGTAGGCTTTATGATATTGGGCTTAACCCCTCAAGTGTCAGATTTCACAGCCGTGGAGTATAGTTCATAGTTCCTGCATCATAGGATTGCTCTGAGAATGAAGTAAAATGGTAGCTATGATATAGCACAGAATATAGAATATAGTAAGAATTCAATAAATGGTAGCTATTATTATCTACCTGACTATCCTCTCTTTATTTACCTTTATCTCATAAAGCAACCCTTCCTAGAATGTTTTATATACTGCAGGTCCTTGAATAACACTTTATTCAATGTGGTTTTTTTATGACAGTGATGAGATGCCATAGGAACTTGACTCTTGTTTATGTCAATTCGCCTATGATAAAATCGGTTTCATTATGCATCATTTCCCCTAAAGTCACAGAGCTCATCAGTGAAGTTAAGTGAGGACTTACTATACAATGGTTTTATGAAAAGCTTCTCCAGGGAAAGGCACTTGTCCGTGTCCTTTGCCTCATTATAATGTCTTCAGTCAACACAACCAGACTCTCTCACTGCCTTGAATAGTGCCTGGTGCATAGGAGGCACTCAGTCCATTTTTGTTAAATGGATTTTGCTGAATTAAGTCTGTTCCTTCCCAGGTGAGTGCTAAAATGCTGTTATTTTCTGAGGATAAAAATAATGAAATAACTGAAAGAGATTACAAAGTTAAAATAATGTAACCTCGATCATTAAATCCAAATTTAAAATTGTCTTCTATCTTGGTATCAGAAAACTGGAGTATCCTTTATTTTGCGCCTTCACGATCTGTTTTAATGCTGCCTAATAGAGTAAGAAAAGTGGATAGGTATAAGCAAAACAAGACCAAAGAATTTGGACCTGTATAACATCCTGGCTTTCATCCCTGCCTCCTTTTTCCTTTTCCACAGTTCATCTTTTCATATTTCTCGCTGGGCTATATCTCATTAGCTGCTCAGTGTACCTGTACCTTCAAATCACATCTAGTTGAATTGTTTCTTACTGCGGAATTTCCTATAGCTCCCAAGTCACTATCAACTTTTGAAACTCACTTTGTGATATAAAAAGTTGTGTGGTGGTTTTTTTTTAACTTAATGAAATAATACCTTCCTCTGTGGTGCCTACAAGATCCTAAGCTTAAAGCAGAAGGGCAGTTAGCGCTTATTTGTTCAAGGAAGACTCTGGTTTGGCATTTCATCGATTTTAAAAGCAAAACATCATTTTATGGGATGTCAAAGCGTCTTGGTTGTGTTCTCAGCAGTAATTCAGAATGGTTTGGTGCCTAGGTTAACGGCATTTCAATTATACTTTCTAAATGAGATATAAATTGCTCTGGCTTTTGCCTCTACTTGTTCATGTCAGGCCTCCGCTCTCTGACAAACCTCCTCTCAGGAATTCTTGTGGACCCCGGAGAGCGGGGGAGACTTTGACTTGACACTGGAGGAGCGTAACAAGGAGTTGATGATGGACAGGCTGAGTGAGGAAGATAAAGGAAAGTATGACTGCTCATTTACTGGATAGATAGCGGTGCCATTTGTGAGAAGGGGAAAAATGGAAAGTGAAATGTTTTGGACTGCACAGAAGTATAAAAAGGTGATCTAGAAGATTTGTCGGTGGTAGGAAAACATTTTGCACAGGAAATAGAATGAAAATATGGGTTCAAAGACAAAAAGGACGTAAAATTTCTCACTGGTATATGATATTTGGATTCCTTTTGATACATTTAAAAGTGTGATGTATTTTTAATGCCAGTATTTGCAATGCACTAAAACACAATATCCATTGCAGCTCTTTAAACCCATGATGAAAAATGTTAGACGCCAGCTTTAAGAAGTACAAGCAGATAGTATATCTCTTTTAGGGTGTGCGTGAGCACAAATGTTGGAAGACCACTGCAGAAGAAAACCTGGGTAATATTCTGGCCTGCATGAGAAAGAAACTAGAATGTTTTCCAAAGTCTTCTATGTCTACAGCAAACTGAACAGTAGTGGGTTTCATATTCAAGGACACCATGTTCTTTAATCAGCTGGCAGGGCTGATGCCACAGATATATAAAATATGAGAGCAGAATGAAAGCATATAAAGAAGCAGCAGTGTTCTGTTTTGTTTCACGTATTTTTCTACTTCGGGTACCTCAGCCTGATCTTAATCATTTCTGTTAGCATCACCAGTGGGTGCTATGGAATGCTAGCGGACATTAAGGAGCCAAAACACCGTCTCTCCACTAGTGTTAGACAGATGTATACAGCGGTGTGATGCCACTGAGAAGGATCTTCCGGAAGAGCAGCCCCTGTGTAATGCGTTCATAATGAAGGAAGATAAAAGGATGTCAGGGGGACCCAGAGCCCAGGGTGGGGAAGGAGGTACATGGTTATAGACAACTGAAAAAATGTGCAGGCAGGTTTTAATATCAAAGTATTTAATGAGCACGTATTATGAACTGGACACCATTGTGGAAGCAAGATTGAGGTGATTATTTTCATGACTACATGATAGCTCATTTTGAAAACAGCTCTGAACTCCATGGCAACTGCAATCACCAATCAGAATAAGAACTCACATTAAATAAAGAAAAATCTTATTTATCCTCACCAAATAAAGCTGAAGATATCTCCCAGCCATGTCTGCCTTTGAATGTCTGCCCTTCTGTTACTCTAGGAAGCAATAGATGCTGAACGGGGAAGGAAGGATAAGAGGGAAAGAGGAAGGAAGGAAGATATTAACTGAGAAACTAGATTTAGTTTATACTTTTTAACAATTAAGTTATTAAAATTATTTCTAAATTAAATACAAGTTATTTCCTGAAGAATTCTATTACCTCAGCATAGATTCTGTAATATTGCCCTTGGCAGCTTGGAAATGATTGTTGCTTACTTCTCATTCCTGGAAAGACTCAGTGTACACTTATAACTTGATCAAATTATCCATCTAACCATTTCTAAAACTCACCTCTTACTCTCTTTAGTCTATATGCAAAGAAACCTCTGAATCAATAATCAGTTGTCAATGTATCCTTAAACAATATTGCCATGCTGAAGAAGAATCATCTTAGTAAGGGACTAATTTCAGCCTCTAGTAATGAATGCACTCATTTAAGAATGTGATAGTAAATAGCCAACTTGTAATTAGCTCTGGAATAAATCAGATGGCAACTCAGGATATCTTTCCTGCATGACTTCTGGCAAACTCATTAGTCAACAGAGCCAAATATCAACAGTACAACGTTTGAAATTTCTTTTGAGAGCCAAATTTTTTAAACTTAAACTACATTGGTAGGTTCATTGTTATTAACTTAATTAGGGTACTCCTAAGGCTTAGGAAGAGCTACACTCAAGGGGCCAAAGAGCCGCATGTGGCTCGCGAGCCACAGTTTGCCAACCACGGTAGATGATTTGGGCAATAGATCTTTGGTTAACAAGGAAGAAGCTGATTGATAATGGTACTGGTTTCAGGATCTGCCTCCAAGCCATCCCTGCACTGCGACAGTGATCCTTCCTCCATGACCATCCTGACCACAGCTGCCCCGTCCTTTATCCCGAGGCGAGCAGCCACCTGTTGTGTAGCATTTGCTCTTTTAAGAAACTTCCCTCCCAGGCAGTTCTGGGTTCTCTTTTCTCCTTTGCTCCCAGGGGACTCCATTTTAGCAAGCATATTGTAACGTAACTGTGAATTTGCACATCAGTTTCCTCTCAAAGTTATGCACTTCGTTTTTGCATATCATGTACCTGGCAAAATGCTGTGTGCCCAGTAAACACTGAATATCGAGGGATTTTGTTATTATAAATCTCCAGATAAACTTCTGAAACAGTATCACACTTGACAGCAGGTTTCTTTTTTTCCTACTAGAGCAGGGGTGGGCAAACTTTTTGACTCAAGGGCCACAATGGGTTCTTAAACCGGACCGGAGGGCCGGAACAAAAGCATGGATGGAGTGTTTGTGTGAACTAATATAAATTCAAAGTAAACATCATTACATAAAAGGGTACGGTCTTTTTTTTTTAATAGTTTTACTCATTTCAAACGGGCGGCCCACGGGCCATAGTTTGCCCACGGCTGGTCTAGCCTGTCACTGATAAAGTCATGTTTCTCCTGTGATATACAAAGGATTCTGCCTCTTACATCCCAGTTGAGCCACTGCATGGGATAAATGATGCAAATCTTAAAAGAAAAACTAAACAGATGTATTTTCAGAACTGTGA
>NW_006285913.1:378108-387139 GCF_000327345.1 Myotis davidii
TTTGCTAGCCATAAAAATTAATTAAAAATTTTATAATTGTAGGGGAAAGCCATGTTGAGCAAAGCCTTTTTAGCTGGATTAAGTGTTCAAGGAGGAGGATTTTAGTAATATGCACATATGTGAAGAAAAACAACAACATGTGCATAACCTGTGCCCACTCAACCCAAATATTGGAGAACCTTCTGTATATAGAATAGTACCATGTAATACTGTATAGCAGCTACCTATTGATTTGTGGCCATAACAATGGCTGGCTAGACATGATGTTACTTAAGAAGCTCATGTTCTCCCAGGAGCCTGGAAGATGGGAACCAATCTGGTTCTGTTATCAGATGAAATGGGCAGTCCTTTTCCCCACTGGGTGCTGGGGGCGGAGTCCTTACGATAGCTCAAGAGAAAGAAACTTCTGAGACTCTCAAGGGAGAATGAGTGATTTTTATTTGTGTGGAATTATATCCCTGAATTTCTAAAGTCGAATTTCCCTTTGTCCAGTCATAGAAAAGTACAGCTGGGGTTTCAGTACAGCTAAAATCAAAGCCAGTGTCCAGGGTCTCTTTTCCATGTTGGAGCTGTCCAATTCAGCATCAGGCTGGTTACAATCCATTAGCCCATTGTATGTGGGTTCTGCGTGGCCGTGGGCCACACTAGAGAGTGCAAGGGAGCTCACCTGAAGCAAGAGTCCCGAGGGTCCTGACAACACAAGAGAGTGAACTCCTTTGTCACCCCAACTTTCCTGGCCATGTGTCTGTCTTCCCTTTGTTGGACCCCCGGGGAGTGTAAAGCTTTAGCTTCCTGGTGAAGCTGTCTAAATGACATGTCTACAACATCTGGCCTTCCCTTTGCTCCTTTTCTATTATTAATAACTAGATTAATTACAATGGTATCAGTTCATCTTTCTATCCCTAGTGCCTGGCACCCACAAAGCTCTTTCTAAGAGTGAGCAGCCCACTATGGCAGCCATGGGGTACTGACTACCATTTCAAGCTGTGTTCCATCATTGAAAGCTTGAGAGTACCTTGTCTTCAGTTGGGGTTAAGCTAATTTACAATTATTCTTCTACCAAAAGAAATTGGAGGGAGTGTCAGAGGACTAGAAATCTCACCCCACTTTCACTCCTAATTCTGAGGGCCCCCTCAGATGAGTCACCTAACCTCACTGAGTCTCCTTTTATACATCTTTAAAATGAGAGGAAATGTAAAGGTGGGCTCATAGTTGTCGAAGGTCTTACACAATTTCAAAGATCTTAAAATTCTTTTATCTATAACTTTTGGTGAGGAAATTTTGGTGATGTTAACATGGGGCACTTTCCAGCAGGCTGGGAGTTAGGACACATGGGTTCTGGTTCTAGCTCTGATAGTAATTAATTTTATGACACCTGCTCAGCCAATTTTGGAAGGATTTGGGGGCAAAGGGACTTAACTAAGTACTGAGGTCCTTTCCAGAGCTGAGATCAAGAACCCACTCGCTAAGCCACATGATATTGTTGAACAGGAAGGAAGCCTTCATTCCTGATTTGAAATGATATTGGGCACCCTCAATCGTTCCTTGGCACACTGAATTGATGGTTTTATTCAGGGGTCATCAAAGCAGAAGTGGGAGTCCACCATCAACTTTCAATGTTGTTGCTGTGTGTTTTTTAAATATATTTTTACTGGTTTCAGAGAAGAAGGGAGAGAGAGAGAGAGAGAGAGAGAGAGAGAGAGAGAGAGAGAGAAAGAAATATCAATGATGAGAGAGAACCACTGATTGACTGCTGCCTGCATGCTCCATACTGGGGACCAAGCCCATAACCCAGGACATGTGCCCTGACCTGAATCGAACTGTGACCTCCTGGTTCATAGGTCGATGCTTAACCACTGAGCTATGCCAGCGGGCTCAACTTTCAATGTTTTAAAATGCCTAATAAAAAAACTTCACAAACTAAAGTTTCAAAGTTTTTCTTTTAACTATTAAGTGAGGTGATTGATTAAATCATAGTATATCATGATTAATTCATGGTAAGTGGTTAGCTCGGGCTGTTAAAAAGATTTTGTTGGCAGTTAAATGTGTCAAATGAAAACAGGAAGCAGATGGCTAATAATGATAGTCTGGTAGACAGAATTTTCCAAAATATGATTTTTTTTAAGGAAACAAAGCATAGGGTCTTAGTAGTGAGAAGACAATGACCCCTAGGCTGGGTCATGATGGAATCGCTCTCGTGTAGGAAAGTTAAATCAATCCAGAGCCTGTTTAGGTGTCAGCTGATAGGTGTGTTTTTTTATTCCCAATAATTAAACACTCATTGAATGTCTTCTACAGGCCTTGCTCTGCTTGGCTCTGGTGATAGTAATAACCACATGCTTAGTTCAAGGTGCCCACAGTGTGAAAAGAAAGGAAATACAGACCTGTAAACCCTATAATTCACAATCCTGTGTATAGCAGGTATTTCCTCAGGCCTATTGCTCTAGAGATAGCAATAACTAATATTTCTGAGGCCTAAGGCCCCAACCAGTAAAATGTTTTGGGGATTTGAGAATGATCAAGAGTTTTAACCACCCTGATTGACCTGTAGATCCCACATCCTGTCACCTGCACTTGGTCCTTCCCTTTCTGCCGGTGCCCAGGACGGCAGGGCTGCAGTCTGCACCCAGGGCCTCTGTGTCATGAGCCTAGGTCACAGTCACACACCAGGCAGCACCTGGCCCAGCAGCATCAGGTGCCTCCCTATGCTGCTGCTCTGGGTCTTGGGTTAAAAAGCTTTTCCTAAGAGTCTCTTAAAGATCTGTCTCTCATTGAACCACCAACCCCAAGTGCTTCCATCTTCCCATCCCTCGTCATAGGGAGGAGCCAATAGGGGCTTTCTGTCCAGGTTCTAGGGCTGTGAGCTCCCAGGCCTTGTCTCCCTCTGCCCAGCTTCACTGGCTACTACCAAGGTCCTCCAGTGGCAAGAGTGACCCTCTTTAGCCCTCCCTCACCGCTGCTCTCTTTGGACCTCTTTTCCTGAGAGAAGGAGCAACACCTTACTTTGGAGAGCTTGCTACAAACCTTCTGCCCACTTCTGTGACTCTCCTGACCAACAAGGGCTTGCATTGTCTCCACTGAGGAGTGTAGCAGAGACGTATAAAACTAGCACAGCGGAGGGAGCTGTCACCTGTATCTGAGCAGCTGGGGGAACTCCTAAAGAGGTCATGTCCAGCATGGTTCTTTCTTTAAAGGAACAGGATAGCATGTTCACTAAACTCTAAGGAGTTCAATAGTCCAGAACTGCATATTATAAGACAGGAAATATGATAGATCAAAAGATGAGCCTATATAGGGATGGGGACAGGCACAAACCCCAAGAGGTCATATATATTTTGTCAATTACCTATGGAAGGTTTACCAGGTGCCAGGCACTGCCCTATGAATTAATACAGGCACTGCCTATATTAATTCATGACCCAACGATACAGCCACCATTATTATTCCCATATTGAATAATATTGAAATTGGAAACTAGAATGGTTAGGTTGCTTGTCTAGAATCCCACAGCTTGCCAGTAGCAGAACTGGAATTCAGACCTAGACTTTTTGAGCTCTAAAGCTTATACTCAAACTTTATTGCCTGTACACTTGAGAATTATTGCTGTAACAAACTGAGGCCCATGGAAAGTTCTAACGTGAGAGAAATGGTGCAATAAAAACAGAGCTGTAGAAGAAAAATATATACATGGGAAGCTAGAAAGAAGCAAGACCACCAAAAAGAGGAAAATGTCGATGAATTTGAACCTTATTGTTTAGACGATGAGAAACCACAGGAGCATATGATTAATTTGAAAAGATCTAATTATAATTGTATAAAACTATTTTGAAAATGTTTTAAAAAACTGTATTTTTCATGTTTTCTTTTCAGTCTTTGTATTTGGAGATATTGTTTCTTGAGAGATCTGTTCCTCTCTCGCTTTTTCATTCTGCTGGTGTCATATGCTTCCATTTCAGCAGTGGAAATTGAGGTCAGAGAATAGGAAATTACAACTTCATGTAGAGAATCGGTCATGTAAGGTCCTGAAGATCTCAGTTGTACACAGACGTGCCTATTAAGGAATCAGAGGAGAAAAGTAATGGAATGAAAGGTTAGCCTGAATTGTTTTCAGGTGTTGTAGTTGTTTTATTTTGCTTTGCTTTGTTTTGTTTTCCTGAGAAGAAATAGAAATCTTGTAGAACAAAACCACAAAAGTATCAATAGTCCACTTGACCTTTAAAACTGAGCGTTTGTTGATTTGGGGGTGGCAGTGGGGGGGAAGAATAATACTTTTAACTTCAGAAATGAGAAGATAAGTTACTTATGATTTATTGTATTATTGTGGCCATTTTTCTTCTGTTTTCCCCTTTCCCAGGTAGTACCTAAGGAATTTTTATCTTTTTTGGTTTAGTGTGCAGTAAACTAAAGGTTTGAGTATAAGGATCCTTTACTATTTTTTTTTAATACATTTGACCAGCCTTGTAATAGGATGTGCCATAACCTGAGTAATAATTTTTCCCGGGAGTGTAGCTAGTATTACTTCTTAATTCCTAGGCCAGATGGACTCGTGCCCTGGGTGTCATGCTCCAGCCCTTCTCCAGGTGCACCCACATCCTTCTCAAAGTGTGCACTTCCATTCTGTCGGGAAATCCAGGGTCCTGGAACCAAAACCCAAACAGCCTCAGGCCCACTTGTAGGGCCCACATGAGCCTTGCAGCCCGGGCCCAGTGGTAGAAGGGGCGGGCATTTGTGTGGGCTATCTTGGAGCTTGGATATGCACACTGGGGTATTCATAATGCAGGGGTAGGAGAAGGTAGCACAGGGGCAGCAGGCTAGGGGGTCACTCTGTGCTGCTGTGTTTAGGCACAGTGCCCCATGGAGCCCAATAGTCCTACGTTTGAACCTGGACTTCCAGGCTATTAGAAGATATGCCTGCCATAACCGGTTTGGCTCAGTGGATAGAGCGTCGGCCTGCAGACTGAAGGGTCCCAGGTTGGATTCCGGTCAAGGGCATGTACCTTGGTTGCGGGCACATCCCCAGTAGGGGATGTGCAGGAGGCAGCTGATCGATGTTTCTCTCTCATCAATGTTTCTAACTCTCTATCCCTCTCCCTTCCTCTCTGTAAAAAATCAATAAAATATATTTTAAACAAAAGAAAAAAAAAGAAGATATGCCTGTCAGAGTAAAAAGATAAAACATTTTATATTATTTCCTTGATTTTAACCTTTAATATTTATACATTTGTCATGAGGGTCTCCATTTACACTCTTGACTTCAGCCCTATACAAATGTTAGGGATAGGTCTGGGCTGCCACCTGACCCAAAACCATTTGAATTAGATTTTCTCATCTGGGAATGTGGAACTGGGGTTCGTATCTGCTGGCCTCTTGAACTGACCCCAGTTCCACAGTGCAAGGTGAGAAAACCTGGCCCTTCACAGAAAGCTTCCCCACCTCCCGGTGTCCAAGGGCTCCTCATCATCTTGCAGACTGAATGCTCTACTCATTTTGTGTGTGTATTTGCTCCCTGACAGAGGTCAAGAATGTTCTTTGTTTTTTTAATCATTGTTCTTTCCTTTTTGTTTAGAAGGGTGTGTGATGTGTGGTACATACTCAAGGAATACATTACCAAATACAAGAACGAATTACCAAATACAAGAATGAACTGATATCCTTAGAAACCCAAAGCACCAATCAGAAAGAATGGATGTACCCCTATGTTCATAGCAGCACAATTTACAATTGCTAAGACCTGGAAACAGCCCAAGTGCCCATCAGTAGATGAGTGGATAAAAAAAGACCCCAAAAAACAAAAAACTGTGGTACATTTATACCATGGAATACTATGCAGCAGTAAAAAAAGGATCTCTTACCTTTTGAGACAACATGAAGGGACCTGGATAATGTTATGCTTAGGTAAATAAGCCAGTCAGAGAAAGACAAGTATCACATGATCTCACTCATATGTAGAATCTAATGAACAAAATAAACTGATGAACAAGATAGATCCAGAGACAATAGAAGCATGGAAAAGACTGAGGAATCTCAAAGGGAAGGCAGGGGTGGATGGGTGGGAAGAGATCAGCCAAAGAACTTGTGTGCATATATGCATAACCCATGGACACAACAATAGGGTGGTGAAGGTCTGGGGTGGGGGGCAGGGATGGGAAGGAGTCAATGGGAGGAAAAAGGGACATATATAATACTTTTCAATAATAAAGGTTTTTTTTAAAGAATGTACTAGCATTTACTTCCCAACATGATTCGAAATAATATAGTTTTACTAAAAGCTCTCTCCCTGTAAATGGAATTGTAACTGGAAGCTGTTACAGTAATCCAGATTACTGCAATCATACTAATACCAAAGTCACTAAACTCTCAAGTGAACCATGACAGACCTCTTTCCAGAAAAACCAGGTCCTTGGGGAAATTAATGGAATCAGTTACCCTATCGACTACATCTACTCAGTGATATGAATACCAAAGGCAGCTCGGCCTGTTCCTTTGTGAATAAGATCAGGAGAAGGTGGAAAGCTTTACCTCATTACAGTGCATTAAAACTGCAATGTTGAAACCCTACTCGATGCCACACACTAGGTGGGTAAGGTCATTTACACCTCACTGTTCTGTTAGTAGATACGATATTCTTCAGAGAAATCCGAGGCTCAGAAGCGATCTTCCTAAATGTACGCTGCCGTGTGACTCAAACGTAGGTTTTCTGAATCTGCCGTCTTTCCATTATGCGGGACTGCTTCCCTAAGTAATGAAATCAGACCACTGGGGCTTTGTCACTGACCCTGAACTAGGTTTGAAATGATCAGCCTCTATAGCAGCTTCCTTACCTGGATTATAAAACACTGACACAGTGATGAAGCTTTTCCGCAGTGGAGGGAAATGATATTTCAAAGGTTGCCATCTTTTCCAATTCATTTTTTGAAAGTCAGCTTGGCTTATCGCTGGGGAAAATCTCGAAGCAATCATAGAAATGCAATGAGAAGAAGGCAGTGTGTCGTAAAATGGGCTTTGTATCTTGATAACAACATGTGATCTATTTATTACTTATGATAAATGTGAAAATAACTTGTTTTGCTGGAATGCCTGAATAAGGCTGTTTGGGTAATTGAAGTCTTGCTTCTAGCAGTCAGCTGCTTGAATACCTTGTTGAAATGTGGAGGAGGACCTCGGGGCAGTTTTGCAAACATAATTAAGTTTGCAGTTTATTAAAGTGTGGATTTGACGTTCTCCAATGTGTAATGTATTTTCAATAATAATCCAAGTGCCAGGAGACTCTGAAAGAGATTGGGAAGAAAGTGATAATATTGTATTAGTGTGCATCCTTAGGTCGTGCTCAGTTACACATATATTGCATTGTTTTGTCTCTTAATTAGCAATTTCTGGAGTTTGAGTGATGACTGGCAGCCATAATTTAATCAGGGAAATCTCAGCATCCTCTGATATAATCTGAAATTGAAGTCTGTTATGTATCTGCTTCCATTCGGAAGGGGGACTCTGGCCCATCACAGAGCAAAAAGAAAGCCTGGATGTCTGAACCAGAAAGGTGAAGGGGTGAGGGGTCAAAAGGTGCAAAAAAAGCCTGGAGAAGAAGGCAGAGGCCAACTGGGATAGGGTTTTGCAGGCCATGCTAAGCATTTGATCTTTCATGAATGGAAAGACAGTGAAGAGTTTTAAGTAATGGGGCGCAGAATGCCACTGGCATTTTTTAAAAAATCTGTTTGCCTGTTTTGTGAATAGATCGAAGGGGAACAAGAAGGTAACAGAGAAACCAGTTAGGAGGCTGAGAGCGAAGGAGGTAGCATGAAGGAGGAGCAGTGGAGATGAAGCGAGGAAGATTCAGGATCTGTGTTATAAACAGAATGTATTTTCTAGAGACAGCAGAGGGGCTTGAGGAGAAAGTGGAGGAGGAGGCCCACGTGGAGGGGGGTGAGGTCCTGCAGAACCGGCTGAGCCGTGAGAGCTTGCAAAGTGGGGGACAGAGGACAGGACGGAGCTCAGGCAGGGTGTGTGGAAGAGCTGGTTAGCTATCCTGAGTATTACTAATATTCTTTAAAAAAAAAAAACAAACACACAACACTTTAGACCAGGGGTGGGCAAACTTTTTGACTCGAGGGCCACAGTGGGTTCTTAAACTGGACCGGAGGGCCGGAACAAAAGCATGGATGGAGTGTTTGTGTGAACTAATACAAATTCTAAGTAAACATCATTACATAAAAGGGTACGGTCTTTTTTTTTTTTTTTAGTTTTATTCATTTCAAATGGGCCGGATCCGGCCCGCGGGCTGTAGTTTGCCCACAGCTGCTTTAGACCCTTCAAGGTATAAAGAAACTTTGATCCAACAAGTACTTGTTGAAGGCCTACCAGGAACTGAGAGCAGGGCTGGCTGTCAGAGACCAGTGAGCACTGCACATCGGATGTCGGGCCAGCCTACCTTCAGCAAGGAAGACGGGGTGGAAGAGGCTGTCTTTTCTGTTCACTTATAAAGCCAACTCTTCTGATTATTTCTCACCTCTTAGAGAAAGTAAGGATGTATGTTTTTAAAATTGCTAGGTATATTATGCACGTGTTGTTTGTTTGGTTGGCTAATTGGGTTTTTGTTTTTGTTTTTGTCCTGTATAACAATTGTCTGGTTATACTGATCCTCCAGCAACATGGAATTACATGCACATAGTTTTATTACCACTGTGACTTCCTATCATTATCTTTAAAGTTACCTTTTTATTTTTATTTCATTCATTTTTTACTGCTGACACTACTGCAGATGCCCCCCATTCCCCTCCCCCTTTGCCCACCTCCACCCCGACCATCATCACGCTGTTGTCTGTGTCCAGGCCTTATGTATTATTTCACTTATTCTTTATGGAGGGAAATGAAAGAAGGAGCCTGCTCTCTTGGCTTCTCTTGATGAGTCTGGTTAAAGGTTTATCGAATTTATTTATCTTTTCAAAGAACCAGCTCTTGGCTGGCCTCTCTAGATCACTAATCCTTCCCCTCTTGGCATCTTCCTCAACCTCTTTCAAATTTGCAGTCATGACCT
>NW_006285913.1:387172-404733 GCF_000327345.1 Myotis davidii
CAAAATAAATCAAATGATAAGAAGTGGGGAGAGGGGAGGAGGGTATAGAGGTGGGATAGTAGTCTTTATTTTGGGGGGCTTTTTGAAAGGAAAGGAGGAAATGGCATCATAGTACTTCAGCTTCCCCAACTCAGTCTTTGAGGCCAAACTACTTGGGAAGAGTCACATTGATCCGAGGTCTAGGTGTAGGGATGTGTCCATTTGGCTCTGGCACTCTGTTCTGAACCATTAAGGAGCACCACCAAGCTCATAAAGATCATCCTTAAAAAACCAAGGGCTGTAGGCCCAGACAGAACCTCGTTTTTATGTGGCATCTGACTACTTTATAAAGAGCCTTCATTTCTGTTCCCATTCAGTCTTCCCCTGGCTATGCCATGTGGGTGAGGTTTCACTGTCTCACAGATGATCAGACATCAGGGAGGTTAAGTGACAGAACCAAATCTTGAAACACATTTCAACAACCTGATGGCATCACGTGGTGATATCACGTCACCAGGTGTCCTCTGAGTTCTTGGTCATGATATGTGCTTGATAAGCATTAAATTATAAATGACCTAGATTCAGGGCTAATCAGTCATTACTGTACTGATCCATGTTTCCCATCCCCTGGTATTTGTGGGAATATTCAAAGGGAGAAGAATGGGATACTGGCCAGAGAAATGTCTCAAACAGAAACTACTTCTAGCCACCAATGTTTAGGGGTATGGGTTTCATGGGGGAATCAAATGGTTTCTGAAGTCAGGAGTGGGAGGAAAAGTTAGCTCTGCCTCTGGTTGACCTGGTCCAGGAAATAACATCTCAGCTAGCCTTTCTCCAGTCGTCTTTTCTCATCCAACCCTGTTTATAGTCTGAGCAAAGGAGATGTAAATAAATTACAGTATGCCCTGGCCTGTATGGCTCAGTTGGTTAGGTGTGGTTCCATGTGCTGAAAGGTCACTGGTTTGATTCTGATCAGGGCACAAGCCCAGGTTGCGGGCTTGATCCCCAGTAGGGGGCGTGCAGGAGACAGCCTAGCAATGTTCCACTCCCACGTTGATGTTTCTCCCTCTCCCTTCTTCTCTCTCTAAAAAATCAAATTTTTAAAAAAATCTTTTTAAAAATAAACAACAGTAAGCATAATAATTCCTCCAATGGCCCTTGTTCACTTCTCTGCTTCTACAGAGATTAGGAGGAAGATTCCAACACCCATAAACCCATAAACCTCATGATAATATCAGTGTCAAGTGTTTTATGTTCAGGAAGACAATGGATAAGAAATAACCTGGGGGAAAATGGACCCAGGGATAAACTAAGGGAAAGATTCTGTTACAAAGAGGCTTTATTTACTTTTTAAAAAAATCCTTTTCAGCTACTCCTCCCATTTTTGCCACCATGAGCTCCTCAGCACTATCTCCTCACCTTTCCTATCACACAATGGTGGCCATTTAAAGTCAGGATTGCAGAGATCAAACCTCCCTTTTCAGCGATGCCATTACGGAGAGTCCCAGGGGTGCTTCCCTGTCATTTCCAGGGAGCTCATTCTCTGTTCTTTCAGGAAGTAGGAACCGCATCGGAGCCAGACTATCTGACCTCCCGCAAGATTGGATGGAGCGGAGGTTCGCTCTCTTTTCTTCAGCGATCTTGCTTGATGCAGAACAGAGGCTTTCGAGCAGAAGAAAATGTTATTTTTAAGCAGTTTAGAGTAAGGACTTTACATGTTTTTCATGGCCAAATGTAATGGGGTTTTAGAGTTCATCTCAAGAGGGACATATATCCTTATGTCTTTCCATCTGTTTCTCCTGATTCCTTACAGTTACGTATTTCATAATAGGTATTACCTTTCTTTAACTCATTAGAGAAAGTGAAATCACAGAAACCATGATAATGGTGAAGTCCGATCCCTGTTATCAAAAATTTAACTGTATTCCACTTGGATGATAACAGTCAAAAACTAGCCCCCCGCTCCCCGCCCCAGTATCTTATTTTATACGGTAGAAGCACCAGGCTCTGCTTTTCAGAATGATCAGATTATGTCACGCTGCAGTGAGAATTCCTGTTACAACAAGACCCCTAGGGCACATCAAAGGACTGCACGGTTGAAACATTCCAGATGATTTTAGGAGTTGGAGAGGTTAAATAATCACTCTCTACATTGTGCGACTTTATGATATTCAAGGAATGCTTGTCTATTACCTAATTCGATTCTACTGATGGTGCTGTAATAAAGGGGTGGTATTATCCATGTCTCACAGAAAGATCACAAAAGTGAAATCATTTGCCTCAGGTTTCACAGCCAGTAATAGAAAAGCCAGTACTAGGAACCAAAGTGCAAAAAAACAGAAACTTAGATGGATCTGGCTGCCTATTGTGTAAGCCCCTAAGGCCTGGGGATAATATGGAAAAGGAAGAGAGCAGTTTTGATGTGTCAAAATAACTCCATAACATCCATAGGACTCTGTTTCCACCCTCACTCTGGAAAAGACATTGTCCCAGATTTTATAGACGGGCACCTATCCTGTACAAAACACTCTGCATCCATTGCCCTCAATCCTGCTCCAACCCATTTCATATCATAAGAGGAAGAGTTATTTGGTGTGGGGAGGAGGAGGCCAGGGCTGAGGGCTGAGGGCTGATGCTTGCCCTCAGGAGCCCTGACTCCTTCCCCACTGCACATTGCACAAGACATAAAGCTGTCCACATCCCCGAGACCTCCCACTATTGTAAATCTCCTAATAATTGAAACCTGGGTTTCTTCCCAGGATCTAGTACCCATGCATCAAAAAGTCCTACATCCCATAGATTTTATTCACCCAATGGAGAAAATGAAGCACCTAGTCAGATGGCACTAAAAAAAAAAAAAAGAAAGAAAAACAGCCTGAAGAAGTATTAAAAAGTAAAGACCTTTATATAATCACAGAGCCATTAAGCGTCAGGCCCATTCCTTTTGGGGAGACAAAAGAAGTAGATTTTAGGTTTTGCCGTTGAACACGGCTGACAACAATTCTTTGACTCTACAGCTTCTGTGTGGTAATTTTAGACTGTGAATATTAACATTCTCTCACTGATCGTTCTTAATTAAACTTGCTCCTGGGCACTGTTAAATGCCAAAAACCTGGATCCTCAGAATATTCTTCTGGAAGGCTTTGGCTTGTAGGAAGGAACCTGATAAGATTGTTCACTCCCACCCCTGTACATTAAAACCTACCAACGTACTCACAGCTGGCATCCCGCCAACCTGTGTGCCCTTTGGAAAAGGTCATTGGACAAGAGCATCGGAAGCAAATGCATGTGGGATCATCTCTTGGTTAAAATGTGTGAACGTTGTGCATTTCCTCACCGTGAAGCAGTCAGGGAAGGTTCGGCATCTCCCGCACCATCACCAGCAGCTCCCAGCTGCTGCAGGAGCGAGTCCTGATGTCATGAACCAGTCAGCACATAGCGTTCCTCGGACTCTGTGATTAGTTCAAGGGTGGGCTCAGTATCTCACTTGATTCAAATCGAGAGAGGTTTAGGACTTGTTTTCTTTATGTAGTTGGAAAAGAAAGTCCGCTGTTCCTGTTCTGGACAATGTGTTGGATGGACGTGTAAGGCCCGGAACTGCTGCAGCCATTCGGTGACAGTAAGGGATGCTGGCTTGAGCGAACAGAGCTAAGAGAATTCTAGAGAAACCAGGCCCAAGTGCTGGCCAAATCCTGCTGACCTGTGGCTAGACTTTTCATTTCGAAGAAAATAACTTCCCATTCTGGTTCTGTCCAAATTGAGGTGGTTTTTCTGCTCATTTGGAAACAAAAGCATCCTAACTGGTGTGGTAATTGGACGATCATATTTTTTAACCCCTGACAGACGTGTTCCAGGGCTGGTTACACTTACAGACAGCCCCACTGCCAAGAAAGAAAAGTAAGTTCAGTCTTTCCCTCTGGAATTAACCTCAAAGATCCAAACCACCAGCCTCATCCATACATTTAATAGAGGAAATAGAGGAGAAAGAAAAGGGCAGATCTGGGGTCTGGATGGCATAGAACAGCGGTTCTCAACCTGGGGGTCGCGACCCTTTGGGGGTCGAACGACCCTTTCACAGGGGTCGCCTAAGACCATCAGAGAACACATATATAATTACATATTGTTTTGTGATTAATCACTATGGTAGGGTAAGGTGTCCGCATCAGAGCAGAAACCGAAGTAACCGCTTGAGCTAAAGCTGACCCTGTTTTGTGATTAATCACTATGCTTTAATTATGTTCAATTTGTAACAATGAAAATACACCCTGCATATCAGATATTTACATTATGATTCATAACAGTAGCAAAATTACAGTTATGAAGTAGCAACGAAAATAACTTTATGGTTGGGGGTGGTCACCACAACATGAGGAACTGTATTAAAGGGTCGCGGCCTTAGGAAGGTTGAGAACCACTGGCATAGAAAATAATGAAACCCGGCTCACTCTTCATACTTTATTAATTCTCATTTCCCTGCAACTGGTGCTTTTCCTTCTCAAAGGGCTGTTTACAGGTTTACCACTTCCCCTTACGTCTTTATTGGCATTCAAGGAGTTTTTTGTTAGACTGAGCTTGAACTTCAAGGTGGCTCTTGTTTCCTAGAAATTTTCAGATTTGAAAAAAAAAAGTCACAGGTGATAATGGCTATATAGGTCTCGTGTCAGCCACTGCTTCTACACGTAAAAAACAATTTTAGACAAACTGCCTATAAAGTGTCCTTCTGAGTCTCTAAGCCTTTGACAAAATTCAACCCTAATTCTCACCACTCTTGTGTGTATACAGATAATCCCTGCCTCAGTTTACTGTTTATTCAATCCTTAAAAGATAGAAATAATTTAATATACTACCTTAAATGTAGCCAATTACTAAAAAAAAAGTCATAGTAGGAATAAATGGGTTTATGCATGTACAGAACTTAGAAAAAGCTTAATAGTAACTTGAAAACTACTGGGCATCATTATAATTTATTATTGCTGGGATTAAAATAAATACATCTAATATTATAATTGAATAAGTTCCCTGCAGAATGTTTAGTTTAGACAATTACTATAAGCCTAATGATTCTTTAAAAAAACAATTTTATATACACATTGCATTCAGATATTTCCAATATGATTTGAAATAAGTTCTAGACATCTTTGTCAACATCCCCCAAAAAAGTTTAAGCAGAGCAAATATAATAATTTAAAGCTATCAACGTTTTATGCAGTTTAGTCTCTGCATGAAAAAAATTCAGTGCCTGTACTTCCACATTTTCCCACCTCTGTTGAGCTATAATTGACATATAACATTGTTTAAGATATACAGTGTTGTGATTTGATGCATGTATATATTATTAATGTTTACCACAATAAGGTAGTTAGCACATCCTTTACCTCAGAAAATTATCATTTTGTTGTTGTTATGATGAGAACATTAAAGCTCTACTCTTATAGCAACTTCCAAGTTCACAAGGCAGTATTGTTAAACACAGTCACCAGGCTGTGTATTAGATTCCCAGAACTCATCTTAAAACTGACAGTTTGTACCCTTTGACCAACATCTTCCTCTTCTCCCCAATCCTCAGCCCCTGGTAACCATGATTTTACTCTTTCTAGAAGTTTGGTTTTTTAAGATTCTACAAAGTAGTGAGATAACAATGGTATTTGTCCTTCCTTGTCTGACTTATTTCACTTAGCATAATGCCCTCAAGGTCCATCTATGTTGTCAGAAATAGCAGGATTTCCTTTTTATGGCTGAATAATATTCCATGTGTGTGCATATGTATGTATGTATGTATGTGGGTATATGTGTATGTATATATTCTGTGTGTATATTTATACACATACACATAAACACACCATATTTTCCTGATTCGTGCATCCATCCATGGACACTTTGGTTGCTTCCATGTCTTGGCTCTGTGACTCGTGCTGCAGTGGACAGAGGAGCACGCACTCCCAGTTTTGCCTTCTCTGTTAATTGTACAGACACTGAGCAGCAAGACGTAGGAACCTCCAGAGATGTAAAGACCATTCACATACCACAATATGAGTATGCTTACCAAAACAAAAAATCCTCTCCAACCCAAACTAAAACCATCAAAAAAATAAAATCTCCAAAGCAAGGAACACATACTGTACGACTGTGAACAGAGGCTGGCTTCTCTTCCCAGTTTCACTGATTATCCTTCCCTTCCCCCAGTTCTGTCCTCACAGTCACTTCAATCAACTCTGTTTGCAAAATTCATCCACATTGGTGTATATAGTCATAATTCATGTATTTTAACAGCTGTTAAGACCACTTTTATAGCTCTCCAAAAAGAACTCCACTTTTTGGACAACTATAATTTATCATTTTTACTGTTGATGGGATTTTGGCTTGTTTCTAGTTTTGTTTTGTGATTATGGAATAAAGCTACGATGAATATTCTTGTATGGCTCTTCTAATGCATGTGTACATGGGAGTTTTTAAGAGTTTGATTGTTGGGACATGAGTATGGAAGGTTTATCTTTTACCAGTTAATACACAACTATTTTCTTCCAAAGTACTACATGACTTTATACTCTATTGAGCAAAGATCTGAGTTTCAATAGCCATTTCTTGATCTTATCAAAATTTAATGGAAAAAACTGATAATTGTGAAATGGTTTTAAGGGTAGTGGTCACTGTTTTAATTTGCATTTCCATGTTTACAAATTATACTGAGCATATATTCTTATTTTTGCTTATTTATTTCTTTATTGCATTCATATCTTTGCCCATTTTTCATAAGTAATGCATCTGTTTCATATTGATACTAATCTTCTGATGGATACTTAAATGTCTTCTCTTCACTTGCGGCTTGATTTTTGATTTTCATTATGGCATATTTTGATGAAAAGGAGTTTTCTAATTTTAACATAATTGAATTAATCAACCTTTATGATTTTTGTATCTTGTTTAATAAATCCTTTCCTAACCCTGACATCATGAAGATATTTTGTCTCCAGGATCTTTTAAGGTTTTTCTTTTCACAGTTAAGTTCTTATTCCAACTTGACTTGACCTAGCTTGACGTGACTTGATTTGATGAGTGTGTGAGAGAGAAAAACCCAGGTTATTAATTTTCTCCCCACATGGATAACCAGTTGTCCCAGTTACATGTATTAAGAGTCCATCTTTCCCCCACTGATCTGCAGTATTACCTCTGTCACTGATCGTTTCTCTATAACTAAAGATCTGTTTCTAATCTATTTGTCCATTCTCATGTCAGTTCCATACTGTCTTAATTACCATAGCTTTATAATAAATCTTGATATTCATTGGGTCAATTTCTGGGGTCTCTGTCTGTTCTTCATGGAATCACTTTCTTGGAGAGTGCTCTCTCACAAACAAAAAAATTATAATAATCTATAAGGAAATGAAGGAAGCTGAGGACAGAGGAAGGCTTGGATGGCAGTTACAAGAGACTTCAGGAGGAAGTGTGAAGCTGGAGTGGCACTTCAGAAACATCTCAAATTCAGCCCAGGGGGCAGGCCCCAGAGCCACAGCATGAACTCGGGTTTGCATGAAGGTGGCCCTTGGGGAGGGGGTCTTAATCTTGGGTGAAGCACCTTCCTTCAGCTGAAGACCATTCTTTAATATGGACTCAGCTCTGAGCCATCAGCAGGGCACACTCTGCAGCTGGGAGAATGAAGCTTGTAGATTTTTGGACCACATAGGTAGTTTAAATTTCATTTTCCTTCCTATCCAGGCCCAAATCCAAGACACGGTTTCCCTACTCTCTCCTTTCATAAGAGTTGTTTTCTGGTTACGTTTTCACTGAGGTTGTTATTGTTAAGGCTTCCTATGAGGGTCTCTGATCTGAATCCCCACCTTGCTCAAACTTAAGAATTAGCAAGATGCTCCTCAGTCAGGGTAGCCACTGGCCTCGGTGTTAGCTTATCTCAGCATTTTTGGCTTCTTAGGTTTAACCTGACTTATTCTGTTGCCACCCTACCCCTGCATATTAAAAAATATATCACATACATACATATTGCTAAGTGATTTGCACTGGAAGGTGATTTCAGTATATTTACCACCCCAAATTATGCTGGCAGATAGATTCCCAGGTGAATTTTACGCACACTCAGATTTCAAAACCACTAAACTAATATGTGCTGATGGCTGTCAGTCCCTGGGGCCCAGATCTTCTTAATTTCAATTATCAAAGTCTTTCCATGTGGTCTTCTCTGATTATCACATCTAAACCTTTCTTATACATATATTCTACATAATTTATAAAACATTTACCACATACTGCCTGATATTACAATCCTATATAATAGAAGGCTAATATGCAAATAGACCAAACAACATAACAACCAGAACAAATGAAAAACTGAACAACCAGTCGCTATGACGTGCACTGACCACCAGGGGGGGTGTGGAGCATGGCAGGCATCAGGTGTGGTGGGATATTGGAGTGGGTCAGAGGGGGCGCCAGACCAAGGTGGAACACTGGTTGCTGTCATCAGGGCGAGCCTCTGGTGGTTACTGAAAATTCTTTGCCCCCACGTGCTGCAGTCCCGCCCGGCGCCAGCCCTGCTCACACCCACAGCCGGTGCCAGAGCTGCTGCTTACACCACTGCCAGTGCCCGGCGCCAGCCCTGATTGCTCGGCACCATCAGCAAGTGCAAGCAGCAGCTGCTGGCCCTGATTGCCCCTGAGGGCTTCTCCACCTCCCCCTGCTCTTGAGAAGTGATTGGGGCAGCAACCACCCCTTGCACCCACTGATGGTACCAGCCCAGCTCACACCTGCTGCTGATGCTGGCCCCAGTCACTCCACACTGTCAGTGGGTGTGAGCAGTGGCAGCAGTGGGAACAGGGCTGCTGGCAGACTGGATGAGGGGGGAACCACAGCAGGAGGGGCCGGGCAGGGGCACGGAGGGTGGGCCAAGACCCACCCTTGTGCCTACTGTAGCCTCAAGGTCCACAGTTCCTTTCAAGGTGCACAAATTCGTGCACTGGGCCCCTAGTAATAATATAAGGTTTTATCTATGTTTCATGTACCAAACTAGAGTATGCATCTTTGAAAGGTGGTCCCTTATGCTTTGTAACTCCTTTCCTTTTCCTTCCCCACTAGCAACTTGCTATATCTTTCAAGTGAATGGTTTGTTCTTCATTTCTTGGATTGCGTGCTATTCTTAAATACTACAAGAAAGGGCTAAATTGAAGCATCACATAATGATTTCACACAATATATATTTCAAGTCCTTGAGTCATACTGAAGAAATTTATCTGACTGTAAGAAATTAATTTAAAGGCAGTGTTACATTTTATTGCTTTTTCCTTCCTGGCTTGTGCTAATGGGAGAAGAGGAAATTCTCAAATCTTACAATGAAAGTCAACCTCAGAAATTTAAAGATAGTTGTTTGGTTGGTTGGTTGCAGTTTACAAAAAACAACAATAAAAAAATAAACCACATACACACAAAAGAAAAAACAATTTCAATTCAACTCAGCAAAAATCTATTGATCATCCGTTATATGTGAGATTCCATGAGAGGTGTTCAACCTTTTGAGAACATTTCTCTTAAATACAGTAAGGCTTAGGAGGACTGTTTTTCTTTTCTCTGCTATTAAAATAGTTGCAGCAACAAAACGGGGGGGGGGGGGGGGGGAGCAGGGAGAGAAGAAAGTCATCCCTCTGCCTAACTTTAACCCAAGAGTGAAGTCTAAATCTTCGTGTCCTAAGCAAACTGCCACAGGGAGCTTCTTCATGTTCTGAGGTCTTTATGTTGCGACTATAAACCATAACCAAAGAGGAGGAAATCCATTTATCTCTGGAGTGTTCTCTGCCAAGTGGTCTCTTATTTATTGCTTTTTAAGGGAATTTTTCATGTACATCAAAACACAATCTTTCAACAAAGGAAATGCACCTCTGAGACCCAAGCACTTTATAATATAGAATTGACATGTGAACATTAATTTTTTCTGGACTACCTAATGAGTTTCTTGGTGCTTGGGCGAGAGATTTTTATTTAAGTGAAATCCTATTATGAACTCTTCCATGGGATACAAGACTTTCAGAATATTCAGCAAATATTTTAAGCAGTCCATTTTTCTTGAGAATATGAGATGCATTTAGCTATTGAGCAGCCTAAATCATCCTTCTGAAAACACACGCAATTTTTCTAAGCACTATCAACATTAGAGGGGTGTTTTAGAGAAAGGTATTCAAGGAAAGAAAGAAGGCCAGTGTGTATTTTCCCACCTGTGAAGACTTTGATTTAAGAGTAAATTTATTTATTCCATTGCTTTTCCTTATCTCATTCCTTAAAAATAGAGACAGAGCAAGATTATTATTGTGCAGGGCAATTTTGGTTACATGTAGGAGACAACCTGACTCAAACTGACCTACACAATAATGAAATTTTTATATTAAATAACTAAGTCCAGAGGCAGGAAGGAGAGGCTTAAAGGTTGGTTAATTCAACAAAACCACTGAAAACATGGTTTTTTTCTTGTCTACTCAGCAGTTATAGAATCTGCCGTACCCTAAAGCTCACTCCTTTCATGATTAATGGCTGCCCCAGGTGAGGGTTATACATACAGGGTTACATATTTCCTTATTCATGTTCAACATGAATCTTTTCACCCCCAGCCATGGAATAATAATTCTTTCCTTAAATCTGACTGGGCCCATTTATAACATATATTCATCTCCATATTAACACAATTTACTGGAGATATCTAAGCTCTGATTGACTAATCAAGATTTATTCCTAACTAGAGGCCCCTCAGGCCTGGCCTGCACCCTCTCGTAATCCAGGACCCCTTAGAGGATCTTGGAGAGCTGGTTTCGGCCCAATCCCCGCAGGCCAGGCTGAGGGACCCCACTGGTGCATGACACCGTGCACTGGGCCTCTAGTATGCATATAAGATCTTTGGTTAATCTCTTCCTGCCCTCCCCCCCTTCCCTCTTCCCTCTGAGATTCACCAGTCTGTTCTATGTTTCCATGCCTGTGGTTTCTGCTCTTGCATTGAGCATCTGCCCCCTGGTGATCAGTGCATGTCATAGCTACCGGCCTATCGGCCAGTCACTTAGGCTTTTATGTATATAGATGTGGGGTTGGAGGGACTATCTGAGCAAATCAGTCTTGTTAGGGCTTATGAAGGGGAAATGGATTTGGAGGCGCAGCCACTACAGCCATCTACTCTGATTCCTTGTGAAGGCCAAGGATTGTAGAAATCCCTTTCTATATCCAGCTAAATTGTGTTTTTAGAAGTATTGAAAAACCGAGCATGTGCAGCTTGTACCCACAGCAAGAACATCTATGCAGGACTTTTTGTTGAAATTATTTTCCCATTTTATTTATTTGTTTATTTATATTTTTATTGATTTCAGACAGGAAGGGAGATGGAGAGATAGAAACATCAATGATGAGAGAGATTCATTGATCGGCTGCCTCCGCATGCCCCCGACTGGGGATCAAGCACGCCACCCGGGCATGTGCCCTTGACAGGAATCAAACCTGGGACCCTTCAGTCCACAGGCCAGATGCTGTATTCACTGAGCCAAACCAGCTAGGGCCTTCCCATTCTATTTTTATATAAAGTGTCCTCTATCCTCAATTACTATTGTAGGAAATAATGAGACTGTCTAATACGTGTGTTTCTCCGATGCCAAAGTGCTGCCTGAGAAGAGAAGAAATAGTAAGTGCCAAATCAGGAAGCTGATCAATAATGAGATTTAAATACCTATAAAAAATACACACGAAAGCACCAGCAGCAACAAAAAAGGTGACATATATCCCTAACAAAATCATGTTTTATTGTTTCTGATGTTCACGGTGAAACCCACTTGGAGAAGCATCTGCTTTTAGCACTTTAATGTCTGAAGATGAGACAGTTTCCTGTAGAGGTAAGAACAGTAGCTACTGTGCATTGAGAGACTATTAGGTGGCCATTTGCCAGACTCTATCACTGGGAATATGATGGTAAACTCACCACAGGCAGGAACTGCTATACCCCTACCCCCTGCCACCATGCCTGGAACTTAATGTGACCTTAATTCTAGTAAATGTGGCCGAATGGAATAATTTTCAGCAAAACCTTAAGCAACAATGTATTGGGGTTTCCCCCATTGAAGGATTATGAATCATTGGCTCTAAATGGTTCAGCAATTTGGCGCAGGGCACACAGCAAGTGGTGGAACTGATATTAGAATCCAGCCTTGCTCTATTTCTTCCCTAAGTGAAGAAAAAAAATGGATCAGGGAAGATGAATTGGTTCTTCAAAGATATGAATGAAAAACTGAAGTACCTGAAGTTTGAGTGCTCTTAGTAATAGTGCATTTGTTAAGTTTGAAAAGGCATGTGTGAGATCATAGATGTTGATGCTAAAAAAAAAAAAAACATGAGAAAGACTGGGGACTGTTTCCAAACCAGGGCAATGTGTCCAATGCCTACATTCCGTGCTTGAGAATTTTGCCGTTATAGTAACTTGGCTGTTGCCTGCATTTATGGCCACTGCTCCTGATAATGCAAACTGGCTGGCTTTTTTTCTTTATGTCTCAAGTGCAAAGTCCCGAAGGCAGGAGATCCTCTGACTAGATCAGCTGTCAGTCATCAACCAGTGGAATGAACCCAACTGGGAAGGATTCAATTGTCATCCCACCTTATGGTCCATTGACTGCCTTTAAGTCAGGTGTCAAATTAGCTGTGGTCCCAAGAGTGTGTGCATGTGTCAATGCAAAGGAAAAGTCTAGAGCAGTTGTTCTTAACCTTCCTAATGCCGCGACCCTTCAATACAGTTCCTCAGGTTGTGGTGACCCCCAATTTCATTGTTACAAATTGAACATAATTAAAGCATAGTGATAAATCACAAAAACAACATGTAATTATAGATGTGTTTTTCTGATGGTCTTAGGCGACCCCTGTGAAAGGGTCGTTCGACCCCCAAAGGGTTCGCGACCCACAGGTTGAGAACCGCTGGTCTAGAGGGAATCACAAGGAACTATTAACAAGGCTCTGAGGGGAGGATGGAAGGTCAAGGTTGGAAGAGAACTGGGAGGGGAACTTTATTATTTCATATCCTCTGTCATGTTTTGATTTTTACAAGCATGGGTTCATAAACTAGAGCAATTTAGAGTTTGATCATGGGATCAATTGTGAAAGGTCTTGCCGGGAGCCAGAACAAAACCCTGGAACTTCGCATCCATGTCTTTCAAAAGGAGTCTGAGGAGGACTCTCTAGCTGCCCATAAAACAGCTGTTCTTCCATAGGTGTCCCAGTAAACATGGCAGCCAGCAAACTCAAACAGCGTAACATGAAAAGGCGAGTGGGGCTCATCCCTCCGACCAGGACACTGAGGCTCAGACAGACTGTAAAACGTTAGAGATGGTGTTCTCCTGCCAAATTCTTTTCTCTGGATGCACACATTCTTATTGCACACTTTATAAATCGATTTCATTTACTCAAGATTATCTCATCCGCGTGGTTGCTGCTGTACATAACAATAATCTAACATAAAACAAAACTTGATGTTAGCCTTATAGCAATGCAATCTCATTTGTCCTGTAAGGCGAGGGGACAAAATCTAAGTATATAATGAATCAATACATATACATAATTACCTGGAGGCTACTTATACTGCCTCTATACTACAGCCTTAAACTGTAATTAAAAACACCTGTTCTGTTTTTCCTCCCGACAACTTTATATAGGCTGAGTTAGAAATATCTAGTTTACTAACACATATGCAAATGAGCAGCTGGTTTCTAACCTCAATCACATTCCGACCTTTGGTTTCTCATCTTAATCCCAAAGGGTAGTTATAGGGTTTAAAATTGATGTTGCCATCTAGCGGGCGAAAACTGATAAATTAGAAAGCCTCTCAGTTCACCTTCTTTGATACTCGCAACTGGTTTTTCTAAGTTCCAGTCGCTATTTCACTACCTGAAACCCATTTGTAGTACTGAATTATCTGCTTTCAAAATGGCCAGCTATCAGATCTAGAGAGAGTAAGCTTTCCCTTCGGTGAGACAAATGGGACAGTTGGGGTCATTGGGTTTTACATGCTGAATAAAGAGCTTTTGTTGGTCTTTGGTTACTGGTTAGTCTACCCCGCTAATTTATTGGCTTGTAAAAAAGTAAGACATTTTATGGATTTTCCTAAATAGCTTTCCTTATTCTCTGTTCTTTGATAAGTAATCAAACAGTAATAAACACATTTCTCAAGTTGCACCTGAGAATTTCTACAAGCTGAGATGAAGAGATTTTTTTTTTAGTTGAATGATAAAGCTGGGTTTCAGCAATCACTTTCAGGGTTAAGTTTTTTCTTAATCTTCCCACAGTTGTAAAATGGCTACAGATTGCTTTCTTTGCATTCTTGGGGAGCTGACAGGCCCCAATGGAGGTGTCTCCAGCAAGATGTCAAATAATCCATCCTTCAAAAATAACCATATCGCCCTGACCGGTTTGGCTCAGTGGATGGAGCACCGGCCTGCAGACTCAAGGGTCCTGGGTTCAATTCTGGTCAAGGGCATGTACCTTGGTTGCGGGCACATGCCCAGTGGGGAGTGTGCAGGAGGCAGCTGATCTATGTCTCTCTCTCTCATCGGTGTTTCTGACTCTCTATCCCTCTCCCTTCCTCTCTCTGGGAAATAAATAAAATATATTTTTAAAAAATAACCGTATCACCCAGCAAAGGTGTCTTTCTTGGCCAAGAACCATATTGGGTCAGGTAGGAGAGGCCAGGATCTGATGAAGCCAGGGCAAGCAAAGGTCAACGCATTGTGTACCAGAAAAGATGTAATTACATTTCAATTCTAAAGGTCAGGTTTGGAGTTGTATTACAGTGAACTTGATGAATTTTTCTTAGCCTCTACTTTCTTGTATTCTTTTCAGAAAAAGATACTAAAAGGTTGTTTTCTGTGGCTTTGAGGAAACAAAAGCTATAAAGCCAGATTAGGGTGGTAGTGCCTAACCATAATAAATTATCATGAGCAAGCAGAAGACCTTTTAATTCATAGGCCTAACAAAGGTATATAACTGGATCATTGGAAATAACAAAGCTAAAATGATTAGAAATGAACACACAACCATAAAGAACCTTCATTCAGCCCCGGTGGGTTGGAGCGTTGTCTGTGCTCCAAGGGTAGTGGGCTCTATTTCTGGTCAGGGCACATACCCAGGTTGCAGATTCGTTCCCTGATTGAAGTTCGCATGGGAGGCAACCATTCGATGTTTCTCTCTCTCTCTCTCTCAAATGAATAAACTAAATAAGTTATAATTAAAATGTTATTTTAAAAAAGAATCATCATCCAGCAAATCTGGAAGGTCCCTAATGCCCCCCCCCCTACCCCATTAATCTTACCTCACCTTGGAAACTGTTATTCATCTAAGCCAGTGGTTCTCAACCTTCTGGCCCTTTAAATACAGTTCCTCATGCTGTGACCCAACCATAAAATTATTTTCATTGCTACTTCATCACTGTAATGTTGCTACTGTTATGAATCATCATGTAAATATCTGATATGCAGGATGGTCTTAGGCAACCGCTGTGAAAGGGTCATTCGACCGCCAAAGGGGTCGCGACCCACAGGTTGAGAACCGCTGATAAGCAAAACCATGGAGAGCATGCAAATTCCATTCTGATTCCAGCACACCTGTCAGGCTGGAGATGGAAGTTGTGGGTGAATGCGAGTTTTTGTTTTGAGCTTTAAATATATGGTCTTCATGATGTTCTACTTTATCTTCAGTCCTTATAAAATGCCATAGGGGTTACGAAAAATATTCCTTCCTGTGTACTGTATTTAGTTTTACCTACATTTCCTCTGGAAGCCAAGAATTCTCAATGATCGCCTTTGTGCCAAATCCATTAATAAATATTTAATGTGTCTACTCTGTGCAAAACACACTCTGACAGTTGTGATTTTAACACAATAGAGTTGTGCTTCCCAACATGTCCTCATCATGACATATACAAAATGATAATACCTGACTGGCGCACCTGAGGGACAGTCACCACCACAAATAGATGACCCCTCCAGTCTTAGTCAAGTTATGGAAAGACTCTTAGAGAGTATCCAAATATAATTTCAACTGTGGTATAATTTTAATGGCTGTTAAAATTGACATAAAATAGTTTTCACTTTAACAACTTTACGGTCATCAGTGTCACATGGAACTCATGTAAACAATTGGGTGGCCCTCCAGTAGGGTCCCACAGACCAGTTGGGAAGCTCTGTACCAGAGAGTTAAGATGCCCCATAGAGATGCGCTTATCTTTACTGAATCCAAACCAGGATTCCATATCTCCTCTCATCGAAAGTCACATTCCTTTTCAGCATTAAGTTTTATTTTAAAAGTGTTGTGTGTGTTTTTCTATCATTAAGAATTTTCTTTCTTGGTGCCTCTTCTGAGGTATTCAGGAGAGTTCTTGTCCTTATTGCGACTCTACCTGTGTTTTGACCTTTCTCTGCTTAAGTGTGAGTTTGGAATCTTCAAAAGCTGATGAAAAAACAAATGGTTTTAAGACAGAAAAAGACCAAGCAATCAGAGAGTAACAAGAACTGGATAAAATACCTGCTGTCGAGCCCAAAGTTTTGCTGTTTTCCTTCTTAAAGGCGGAGGCAGTTTTGGTTTTTGTTTGTTTGTTTTTGTTTTTTTAAATATATTTTATTGATTTTTTTACAGAGAGGAAGGGAGAGGGATAGAGAGTCAGAAACATGGATGAGAGAGAAACATCAATTAGCCGCCTCCCGCACACCCCCATTGGGGATGCGCCAGCAATCAAGGCACATGCCCTGGACCAGAGTCGAATCTGGGACCCCTCAGTCTACAGGCCGACACCCTATTCACTGAGCCAAAGCAGCTAGGGCTTGTTTTGTTTTTTTAAGTGAAAAAATTGAGATGGTTAAATCTTTATTTTTTAAAGGTAAATATCACCATTTCCCCTTTTCTTACAGTGATAAGGTGATAAGACTTGTCCCCAGTACCGAAGAGGAAGTGTACGCATTGAAGAAAATAAGCCGCCGGCTTAAGGTAAGCGAGTGTCACTCACTCACCATTGTGCCTGCGATGTATTTGCAGCGCTTTGCTGACTGGAGTTGAATATTTGGAATTAATTATCCATGGGAATAAAATTCTAAGAGAACTTGAAAGAGCTTTTAATAGGCAGTTAAGATTATTAACATGTTATTATATATCTGGCCCATTATCTATTTACTAGTTCATTTATTTATTTTCCATCTCCCTTAGCAGGATGTAAGCTTCATGAGAGAGCTTGTGTATGTCTCTTCATCACTCTATTCTCAGTCAGTCTCTGGAATATCCTAGAACAGGGGTCCTCGAACTTTTTAAACAGGGGGCCAGTTCACTGTCCCTCAGACCATTGGAGGGCCGGACTATAGTTTAAAAAAAACTATGAACAAATTCCTATGCACACTGCACATATCTTATTTTGAAGTAAAAAAAAAAATGGGAACAAATACAATATTTGTATTTGCATGTGGCCCACGGGCCATAGTTTGAGGACCCCTGTCCTAGAAGCTCAGTAAATGTTTTGTTGTTTAATGCATTTGTGAAATTAGTTTATACTTTTCCAGAGCTTCACTTTTCCCTCTTGAAATCTTCCT
>NW_006285913.1:404855-406069 GCF_000327345.1 Myotis davidii
ATTAGAACTTCAGGCAGATGTGAGATGAAGAAAACAAAAGCTAGACATTGAAGTTAATTAACTTTGCTATGTTTCAGTGGATTTGATAAGAGAATTCTGTTGGCAAAAGTTGAAGGGCTCTGCTTACTCAATCTTTGATGGATTTTATGGATTTTAAAGTTAGTGAGTTTCTCAGTCCCTATTACTGCATGTAATTGAGTGTTAGCTTTAGCTAAAAACTTAAGATGAGAAGTGTGGTGATGGGCTCTTTTCCATGCATACCTGCGAAGAAGAGAAGTGAGCCCATAAAACGTGGTGGTTTGGGCTCATTTTCATGGAGAGCAAAGCAGTTACAAAGGAAGCCTTATTAATATCTTCAATACGGAATAGAAAACACGTGTCCTATATGACCGGAGTATAATCCTACCTGGATTGTACCTGGAGAAGGTGTGAGGGGATGAGGAATAAAGGAGAAGTGATAGACTCAGGGGCTTCTGGAAATGTTCGTAATTATCAAACTTTTGGTCTTCTATTTTTGGTTTGATTTTTTTCTCTTTGATGTCTTCCCTTTACATATTGAATTTATTTTGAAATGAAGTTTTAAACTTCTATTTTATGGATTTTCTTTCTTCCTCTTCCTATCCAGCCCCTATCCATGAAATGTCCAGTTTAATGTTGGTGTCTCGTCATAAGGAGTGAGGTTGCAGGAACTTATCCTCAAATTGTTATGGTTTTATCCAATTCCAGAGAGACTGCATTTGCTGGGCCTCTCCCAAACCGTTGTAGCCTTTTCAACAGCAATATCTGAATACTATCGAAACAATCCACCAGGGCCTCAAAAACTGTAAAGAAGCAAAGCCAGTTTCAAGCAGACGTTTCCATCTCCATTGCAGTTGTGTCTTGAATACAACACTGGAAAAATTAAATATCCACTTTACACCTTGGGGTCTAGTATTTCAGGGAACAAATATTGGAAAAAATCATTGGGATTTCCCCCCCGATTTATATGGTAGGCTTTACACAGCTATGAACATAAAATTGCGTCGTTATATATGTGATCACTTACCATTATCAAAAACAATGACATACATCCATGAGGACTGTGAGGGTTGCTTACAAACTCCTGTAAATCACAGTAAATGCAACTAAAAGACGTTGAATAAAGCTAGGCCTGTGGACACTGATGATAACGCATTTATATTGGATCCCTTTTATGAACACACTGAAAAAGCATT
>NW_006285913.1:406226-432356 GCF_000327345.1 Myotis davidii
GGGGAGGAAAGGGGGCTGGTGAGGAAGAGGGGAGCGGAGTGGAGGGAGAAAGGGAGTAGATGTTAGAATGTCAATGATATTCCAGGGATTCCACCCCACAGGGAGTTACATCCGGAGTTACACCCAGTCCCTCTTGGCCGCTGTGTGCCCTCACAGGGCCAATGCTTCCTGTCGCTTGCCTCCTTTGAACAACTCTATGATGTGGGTACCGTTATTATTGCTATTTTACACATGAAGAAACTAGGGGGGGACAGAGGTGAAGTAACTTGCCCCAGGTCACAGTGTGGAATCAGAACACACCTATCTAGACAGAGCCAAGCCCTCTAGAACTCAGGTGAGGCCACCTCTTGCCTCTAGTCCAGGGGTGGGCAAACTTTCTGACTCGAGGGCCACAATGGGTTCTTAAACTGGACCGGGGGGCCGGAACATAAGCATGGATGGAGTGTTTGTGTGAACTAATATAAATTCAAAGTAAACATCATTACATAAAAGGGTACGGTCTTTTTTTTTTTTTTAGTTTTATTCATTTCAAGCGGGTCGGATCGGGCCCGCGGGCCGTAGTTTGCCCACGGCTGCTCTAGTCTATTTACTCTGACCATCTCTGACCATCTTCACAACAGAAGGGTGAAAGCCAAGTTTGCTGGGCAGTGGAGCCTAGACTCAGTGAGATCATTAGCATGTGTTCATTTACTTTATTCCTAGTCACCCACACCACCCCCAGTACCCCCCGCTTCAGTGATTTGCAGGAAAACTCTCACCACTTAGCCTGTAGTCCTACTGGCAGCTGTGACTTGGGATCACAAAGGGATACAAAGCGGAATCGGCAAAGAGAAGAGGCACAAGCGATGAAGCCCAGGACAAGCCGGGCTCAAGCTTCCAAGAAGTGTCTCTCAGTAGAGTCACTCGGGATGGTCTTAATTGCCCCGACGATGAGTTGTGATAACACATGTGAAATATTGTCTGCCAGGGAAGCTCATTAGAGACCTAGGGCCCAGGGGTTTTTGTCATGTAGGCCCCTCTGCCTAGCACATACCAGAATTCCAGCCTCTCAGAGAGAAGGCAGGTGTTCAGCTTGAACCATGTTGTTTGCACACACAGTTCAGTGTTAGCCACGCTTCCCAGTTAGGGTGGTGGACACCCTCCAAGACCTAGGTTCCCAGATGCCAGCGAAGAGCCCATCTTGCAAGCAGGCCTTTCTGAGGGTAGCGGTTTCATGCCTGTTCCGTCAGCTCTTCTCTGCACATTTCTTCTGTTCCTGAAAGAAATAGTTTTATTGGGCTGAAGTTTGAAGTGTTGCACTCAAATAAGATTCTATCTAAAAGCATCATGTTAACTTGCTGGCGTTTTATGTAAATGATGTCACCGAGTGGTTCACTCACACTAAGCGCAGGCATTTTGGCCAGGCAGAGAAAGGGCCTGCAGAGGAGGAGGCTATGACTGCCTGTCATCCTACGCCCTGTGGAGCTGATGGACAGAACTGGGGCCATTGTTGACAGCTCGTTTGCACACCTGTGCACTGCCTCCCAGGGGGAAGGGAGGAGGATTTGCCAGGAAGCCTTTCGTTGCCTTATTTCCCTGAAGCACCGTGTGGTAGACAAAATACTAAGATGGCCCCAAGATTTCTCCCCACTGGTCTGCACGCCCTGCATAATCCCTCCTCTGAGTGTGGGCGGGAACTGTGAGTAGGACGGGATAGTCATTCCTTTGATATATTGTGTAATGTACAGAAGGGAGATTACCTTGGATAAGCCTGACCAAATCAGGGGAGCCCTTTAAAAGCAGAGAAAGAAATCAGAGAAGAGCTCCTACTGGTCTCAAAGAAGAATCAAACTGGTATGTTGTGAAATGTCCGTGAGAGCCACACCATCAAAAATACCCATGGGCTCTCAAAAGTGAGAGTCACCCCAGCTGATAGACGGCAAGGAAATGGAGATGTCAGTCCTGCAACCACAAGGAACTAGGTTCTGTCTTCACCAGATGCCTCTGAGGTCCAGATTCAATCACAGCTCAGCTGGCCCCTTGATTTTAGCCCATTGAGACCCTGAAGAAAAATTCCAGCCAGCTTTGCCTGCACTTCTCACCTACAGAACTGTAAGGTGATAAATGGGTGTTGTTTTACGCTGCTGTGGTTAATTCTCTCGGCAGCAGTAGAAAGCTAATACACCCAGAAAAGTAACAACCCTGGATCTTGGCCTTCGGTGGCTCTTACTTTAATAGCATACACGAGTGCTTTGAATTCTCTGATCTCCCTGGCTATCACCAAGGAGCTCTGGAAAAGTGAAAAGTGATTAGACTACATGCTTAGGCTGTAAATTCACAGCATCTTATCTGAAACATGACCAAATGCAAAATGTATGTGCAACAGCAAACAGACTCTGAGAAGGTACAGTCAAAGCATAGCTAACCTGATGTGGAAACTGTTACAAAGCTGGTTACTTTCCTAATTACATTGTATGGTTTTGCTGAGGAATTAAAACAAGAAAGTTAAACAGAAAACCATGCCCCAGAGAATGAGATTAAGAAAGCACCCATCAACTAAATTGTTGATGAAGCGCATAGCCATGATTTAAATAAAGTTGTGATGGAAGGGGGACAGTTTGCAGGTGGCCCCAGAGAATGAGATTGAGAAAGCACCCATCAACTAAATTGTTGATGAAGCGCATAGCCATGATTTAAATAAAGTTGTGATGGAAGGGGGACAGTTTGCAGGTGGCCCCAGAGAATGAGATTGAGAAAGCACCCATCAACTAAATTGTTGATGAAGCGCATAGCCATGATTTAAATAAAGTTGTGATGGAAGGGGGACAGTTTGCAGGTGAATACAATTAGAGACCGAGCACCATGTTCTGCCCACATCTCTTCACAAATTCTTTGTGCTCTGAAGGATAGAAATGGCTTTATCTAAGGCAGTGGTTCTCAACCTTCTGGCCCTTTAAATACAGTTCCTCATGCTGTGACCCAACCATAAAATTATTTTCGTTGCTACTTCATAACTGTAATGTTGCTACTGTTATGAATCATCATGTAAATATCTGATATGCAGGATGGTCTTAGGCGACCCCTGTGAAAGGGTCATTCGACCGCCAAAGGGGTCATGACCCACAGGTTGAGAACCACTGATCTAAGGTGACAGAACAAGTTCCTGTTATAGAATTGACACATCCTCATGGAAAGAAAATTTAATGATGCTTCGGTTTCCAGTTTTCTCATCAGAGGGCTATATGGTAAAAAAAAAAAAAAAAACTGGACTGTACCCAGAAGTTTGTCACTTTCACAAACCTAATCATAACCTCAAACTATTCGCTGGCTCGTCAGGTATCACTGCGTGCAAGGTGGAGTCATACAAGGAAGGCTTCACCCTTCTCCTTTTCGTGGCTGAGAAACTTGCTGCTGCCTTTCCCAGGTGTTACCTCCCTCCTCGTTGACGTGCTGTAATTGACTGCTCTCGTCTCTGATCCTCTTTGGTGCACTCCCAAGTCATACAGCTGGACCTACAGGAGCTTCAAATACCTGTGGTCCCTAGCAGCCAACAGACTCAAACATCCAACTGGACAATCTAGTTAACTAGGAAACTTATGAGGAAGAAGATGGTGATAGAACTCCTGCTGTGGGAGTTCCTTGTCCTCATTTTCTTTAGAAACCGATTGAGCTATCATAGCATCGCAACTGTGGTAGTCAGATTTCTAAGTTGGCCCTCAAGATTCTTGGCCCGGGTATACACACACTTTCTCTCGGGTGTTCCATCATATATGAGTATAGTCTAGTTCCTGCTATGAAAGGATCTTGCACATGTAAATAGGGTCCCAAGTCCATTGACCTTGGAAGAGAAAGACTATCTGGGAGGGCCTGACCTAATCGTTTGGGCCCTTTAAAAACTGAGTATTTTCTCCCTGGGGGGAGGGGGAGAGGGGAGCGTCAGACAGATGGGTGCCTGCTGGCCTGGAGGAAAGCAAACATCCATGCAGAGAACGTCCATGTAGCAAGAAATAGTAGGAGGCCTCTAGTTGCTGAGTGCTGTCCCCATTGGACTAGACGGAAAGCAGAGACCTCAGTCCTACGACTACAAGGAAATGAATTTTACCAGCAACCAGCGAGAATGTAAGAGGATCCTGTGTACCAGATAAGTCCCTAGCATGAGTGGTCACTTGATTTTAGCCTGAGCAGAAAATCAAGCCACTCCTGACCTATAGAAATGGTGAAATAATAAAACTGAGCTGCTAAATTTATGGCAATTTAGCAATAAAAATGGAATACTATGGCCTTAAAATAAAAAAAACACTGATTCAGTGAGCTACCTGAGGATACACAGAAATATTCTGAATGATAAAAGTAAGAAAAATTTTGATCTGTCAAAATATTGGGAGCAGGTTAAAGCATTTCCATCTTTTTGTTAAAGGCTTTGTAAAGTAATGAAGCAACATTACTTTTGATTTCTCTGGCAATTTCGAAAGAGAGAAAAGGCTGCTTATAGTCCAGGCAGACATCCAAATGCAATTATGGATTAAATTTCAGGAATATAAATTTCAGACACGGCATGCAGTCTTCTCCTTCTGTATGAAGATTGGTAATTAGAAAACTCAATAACAAAAACACATTAAGAGAAACAATACAATATGTGTGTGTGGTGGAGGGAGATACATTAGAAACATTTCTTCAAAAGTAAAAAAAAAAATCCTCTGCAGTATTATTATAATCACCTCAGTGGTCTTTTATTTAATTTACTCAAGTAAGTTGGCAACATGACCTTGGGCTAATACCATAGTATTTTAGTTTCTGTTTGTAAGACTATTCAGGGTTTTGTTGTTGTTATTTTTTTAATTGTTGAGAGTATTACAAATGTCTCTCATTTTCCCCATTTTGTCCCCCTCCACCCAGCTCCTGCCCCACCCCAGGCCTTCACCACAAAATGGCCTGCTTTGAAACCAGTTTTTAAACTTTAGAAGTAGTCGCTCTTATTGGCTGGTAGTAACAGCCATCCTTAAGGTAACTGTAACTGGACAATTTGAAAGTCCAGGTCCATCAGAGTCTCACAGAAGGTCATCTCAAGTGGACTTATTTATGCAACTGAATTCATTCATTATTTACTCAGGGGTCACAGCGATCCAAGAGTAAGAGAGAGCAAACTCACAGAGGTCCTTGAACCCGAGTTTGGAACTCATATAACATCACTCCTGTTACTTTCTAAGTCAAAGAAGGTCACAGGGCCAGCCCAGATTCAAGGAGTGAAGAAACAGATTCCAGTTCTTGATGAGATGATTGCAAGGTGTGAATACAGACTTGAGAAGAATTTTCATTTTTATAACTGACCACACCTCCTATACCCACCTCATTCCAACCTCACCCACATGTTTGTTTATAGTTTGTTACCAAATCCAGCAGGAGGGATGGCAGCTCCATAACTTCTCCTCTACATTCTCACTGCCACTGCGTTAATCCTGGCCTTGATGGTCTTTAGCCTGAATAGAACCAGTCTCCCACATTGCCTTTCTGTCGCCTCACCTATGACTCCTATTTGTTCTCCATACTGGAGCCGAGGTGTTCTTTCTGAAATGAAAGTGGGTTCTGCTTTAATGGCTGATATCAAGGCACAAGAATGGAAATGAGTATTAATGACCCAAAGGGATTGACTATCTCCATCCAAATGTACTTATTAAAATTTAACTACATGAGGTCTTATAAGTTCAAATGTGAGAAGCAGTTAGCATGGTGATTAAGAACAGCATGACCCCTGGCAATGTACTTCCTGCGTTCATATTTAGATTCTTCCATGTCTGAGTCGTACAAGTATCTGTGAATGACCTAATTGCTCTATGCTTCCTAATTGCTCTACTTCCTAATCTGGAAAGTAGAGAAGTGTAGAAGAGTTGATCTTCCCACGTTTGTGCTAACCTGTAGCTTGGAACATATATGTTTACACTGTAGCTATTTGATCGCATGTTGTGTCTCTCTTACTAGTCTGAGAACTCCCTGAGAGCAAAGGCTGCTTCCCATTCTTCTTTGCGCAGGATCTATACCTGATTCATGCTTGTTTCCCTGGTGCTCGGCTGTAGTAGTATTCAACAAATCTTGAATGAATGAGCAAATGTAATTCATTTATCTAATTACTTGCCTATGATTAAAATACATACAACTCTAACTTGGGTTCTAATAAAAAAAATATGTTTGGTGATAAATTGTCAACAAGATCAAAAAAGCAAAGTCAAGGTAGGAATTCAAATCATTGTAGAATGATGTTAAGGGAGTATCAAAAGTATGAGGTGGGGGAAATTCTCTCTCCAATTACTAAGGAAGTGTATGAGGGAAGTAGTATTTGCGTAAGAACTTAATGATATATATGTTTCTTCAGAAAACTGTCTCTAAGATCTGCAATTTTCTGTGAAAGCTTCCAGTGTTGACTGACTCAATGAATACAATAATGCTAATTACCAGAATATTTTAATTTGAAAATCAGAGCTCAGGTGTTTTGCCTAAAAGTCAATTTGTTGTTCTGTATAATCAGAAATGTCTGTATTTCTTTATGCCTTAGACATACTACTTGATTAACAAATCCATTTCTTGCTTATAACCTAAAAACTGCTAGTAGGGATGCCAATGTGACAATTCCTGTGCCCTAAAAAATATTCAGGGCAGCTTTTGCATATTCATCAGACAAAACCACAAAGACTTTGCTTGATTAAAGGACTTTCCTGTTTTCTACCATTTTGTTTGTCTAGCTGCATAAATGTGGCATGATTAAAATCCCCATGGTCCCACAAATGTGCTTCTGAGACCTCTTTCTGATCATTGCATTTGCTTTGAGGCTGTCTGATCATTAGTGTTCTATTTACTCACATTTCAGTCACATTTTGAAAATGGACTGATCTGGGCTAAGAATCAGCATCATATTCTTGAGAGAGAGGAAAGGAAGGAGGTGTTGACCATAGATACCTAAGGAGGTATCTGGCAGTGTGAAGACATTGCCCCAAGGCAGGGATTGGTGATCTTTGACAGGTGGTATCACAAGCCTCAATTGTTCACTCCCTTAGAGGGGTGATGTTGGGAGCACAGGCAGGAGATGCCTCTGTGTTAAGGGACCAGGATGAACCTTTTGGTGATAGTGTGATAGATGATACACCAAGGGAGCAACCCTTGGACTCTCCAGCAAGGAGTGAATGGATGGAGGGTAAACAATGGAAGGGCAGAATATGTTCTTCTTCTCTCATGTAATGGTTCCATCTCTCCCTGGCCTAAAGCTCCAGCCACCCTATCCAGAGCCCAGCTTAGAGTAGTAAGCCCATTGGTTTAGTCAACAAATTGTAGTGAGCACGAAGATCAGTCAAGGTCTAGTCAGGAGGCAGACACCACTAATTTGAACAGCAACATCTATACTAATAAAAGGGTAATATGCTAATTAGACCAGATGACCTTCTGGACGTCCTTCCTGACAAAACCAGGGCTGTTCGAAATCACCCACGGTCCCTGGGCAGGCAAAGCCAGCCCGGGTCCCAGGTGCCTGTGGCCAGTCGGAGGAGGGAAGCCTGGGTCCCAGGTGTGAGGGCCAAGGCAGAGGCAAGTAGGGGCAATCAGGCCAGCAGGGGAGCAGTTAGGGGCGATCAGGCAGGCAGGGATCGGGCCTAACCTGACAGTCAGACATCCCCCAAGGGGTCCCGGATTGGAGAGGGTGCAGGCCGGGCTGAGGGACCTCTTCCCCCTCCCCCGTGCATGAATTTCATGCCGCGGACCACTAGTTTTAATATAAAGTAGTATTAATTAGTAAATAGTAACTAATTACTAAAAGGCATGAGAGAAGAAATGCAAATGCAGAGAGCAGCTGCTACCTCTGGAAATGAGGAAGGAAATAGGAGGAGGAGATTAAGAACTTGGTAGAACTTCTTCCCCTCTCCCACAGCTCCATGGCTGAGATTCAGGCCTCCAGAGCCAGTGGCTCCCAGAATGGTGGAGAAATTTGCTGGGGCACCAGCAGGCTAGAGCTGGTCCAATCATCTATTGGAGGACACTGGTTGTTTCCATATCTTAGCTACCATGAATAATGCTGCAATGAGCATAGGGGTATATATATATATCTTTATGAATAAATGTTTTCAAATTTGGGTAGCAGATACGCATAGAGGGTTGCTCAGTCATATGGTAACTCTGTTCTTAATTTTTGAGGAACCTACAGGAGACGTTTTACCTAAAATTTTTATCTTGTTTAAAAAGACTTTTGCTGACATCACAGACACACCTCAGGGAAATTGTGGTTGGGTTCCAGACCCCTATCAAAAAAGCAAGTTATAATATTTTTGTTGATGGAGGGTCTTGCCTTCAATTTGTAAAAAATAAACCAAACAAACAAAAGAAACCACATCTGTGAATCACAATAAAGCAAAGCCCAATAAAATGAGGTATGCCGTACTTGGCGGTCAGCTGAGAATAAGTAAGGACACTGGGAAAGTATATGGGCCAAAGTGGAGCATCCAGATGGAGGGAGCTGGGAGCGTGCCACCGGCAAACAGGACTCACTTCACAATTTTGTCCAAAAGTGGTATGGCCCTGGGCAGTCAGTCATCTCTCCTGCCACCTCCTGCAACCCGCCCTGTTTTTTTATTTCTTAATAATGTGTTTAAATCATCTAAGCCTGTTTTAGAAAACAATATTTTTCAAATATAAATATGTGACTGATGAAGAAGGTGCTGAGAGATTAGGGAAGAAATCGTGATAATGAGCATGATATTTCTATTTTAACGAATACTGACAGATCACAAAGAAAACACAACATTGTTCTTAGAATAACAAAATCTCTTAGGGTCACCCAATTTCTTTCAGGAGAGTAAGAGCCATAATTAGTCAAAAGAGCAATTGATCAAGGTTGATCAAGATGAGTAAAGCACAGTATACAAAATGTTGACTGTCACAGGACTTGGGATATTACCTAGAGAAGTTATTCCTTAACAACTGGTACCAATAAGGTCTATATCATACAACCATAAGTGGATTAAATCTCAGATGAGGGATATGAGAGACATAAGCCATAAAAGTTCTCTGACCAGTGATATTTAGCTTTTTCTTCATCAGACTATGAATGATAGTCTCTAAAGAGTGTCCATGAAGCCAGAAGATGGAATCAATGGATAAGGAAGGAGCAGTTATTTAAGGGGATTGTCATCGAAATTTCTGGTAACTAATTAAACAGCAGAGGGTTCTGAAATACAGAAACTAAAGTTATAAGGATAAATACAGAGTAATGCCTACAAATTTTTAGACTGTGAGCCACACAAGAGGGAAAATCAACGATCACAGTAAAATGTGAGCTTGCAATGAACAAATAGAGTCACACATCTATAAGTTGTATGTCTGTTAGGATGTAAGGACTCTGGGCTTTCAGAGATTCCTGGAGTGACCTACAGTGTGGCCGACTGTTAGTTATGCAACAAAATCTGTCTTCTCTTCTTCCTGGGCACCCTTTTCCAACCTCCCTTACAGTTAGTTGTAGCCATGCAACACAGCATAGCCAAAGTCATGTGGGCCATTTCTGGGCTAATACTTTAAAGAAAAAAGCTTGCCCTCCATGTTTTCTTTCTCTTCTCCTGCCTGGATGACAGTAATAACAGAGGATGGAGAAGCCATGACATGGAGAATTTCTGGACCCCTGAATCACCATGGAGAGGAGAGCTGCCCACCCTCAAGAAATACCCGCCTTGGTCTGTTATGTGACCAAGGAGTAAACCTCTCTTGTATTTGAGTCATTATATTGTATTTGAGCATTGTAGGGGAGGAAAATAATTTTCCTCCTCCCCTTCTTAGTTCTTAGCTGAGACCCCTGTAATAAGAGGCAGATTAATAAGAGGAAAACAAATCAAAGTTTATTAACATATATAACTCATGTCTACATGGGAGATATCTAGAGACAAATAAGTAACTTCCCGAGATGGTTTAGAATTCAGACTTAAATACCATCTTAATGGAAAAAGAAAAGACAGTGTAGACCTCTTACGGGAGAGCAAATAATTTGTAGGGAAGAAGAACAGGCCCTTAGAAGGATAGATGGGAGGCATGATGGTTTGTGACACAGTGTGCCTGGGTGTGGAGTCAATTTCTAGTCTCCCCTCTGTGATAAGAGTCCGTCTTCCCTGGTTGATGAAACTCCCAGGGAGGCGATTTATGACCATTGAGTTGCTTTTAGAGAATCTGTATTTAGGCAGATAAGGGCAGTGCAGAGAAAGCTGCTTCCTGCATTTGCTGGTTTTCAAGTGGTACAGCTCAAAATCATCAATATACCAAAGCAGCCTATTTTGAGGTGGCATGTCCTGAACCCCTACTGTCATATTTTGGGGTGACATATGCACATGGTACATTAAAGTGCTACCTTAACACATAAAAATATGTGGCCTTAGCTTAACAGTTGGGCAGTAGATGGAAGGAAGTTACATATCACAGCCTGGAAAGAAAAAGATCGGTGTTATGCGGTAACAAAACATATGGTAACGTTTGTTAAAAGTATCAGCTGAACATGGAAGCCAAAGAAAGCGTCTCCTGATCCTATAGCTCGAAGGAAAGTAGGTGCAAATACCCAGAATGTTAGCATGTGGTGGTTCTTCACTGCTTACAGAAAGGTATGACGAGAAAACCCTGAGTTCAGGCAGGAATTAATGAGTTTACAAGCAGAAGTGAAAAGGGACTGGGGAATAAAAAGGCAGGAAAACCAGACTGCTTCTCGGTCCTACACATAAGAAAACAAGACTCAAAAAGTTTTTAAGCAAAAAAAAAAATAAAAGGTCCATTAAGATTTCTCCGATTTGCAAAATGACTTCCATTAAGGAAGTTACTTTTCTACCTTTCCACTCAAACCTGTTTCAAATGCCCTCAGAGAGGCTCCTGTCAATTTGGAGAGAGGTGGCAGCGCATGAGGGCCAGGAAGGAAAAAAAAAAAAAAAGGTAATGAAACAGATTTGAGAATTACACCTAAGGCAGAACTGTGGGTGTGGTTGCTGTCACATGAAGCGTCATGGAAGAAAACAGAGCAGAAGCTTCCCTGGTTTCTAACAAATGGCCCAAAACATCGCAGTCCCACAACCCCACACCCCAAAATACCACTTTGCTAGGTAAAACCTTATCCAACTATCAGGACCACAAATATGAACAAGCTAGAAAAGGCTGCAAAAGCTGCCTGTCTCCCAGGAGCATGTCCTCCCCAGTGCTTCGAAGAAAACCTCCCAGAGAGGAGCGGGGAGAACCCAGAGAGCGGGGCCTGGGTCCAACCAAGGCCCTTCCTCTCCTGCTCCAGAGCAGGGAGTCTTTCTTAATATACAATTTTTTAAAAAAAATTTTCAATTACAGTTGACATACGATATATTAGTTTCAGGTACAGTGCTTAGTGCTTGCTTACACATTTATGTAACTGACGAAGCGGTGGCCCTAATAAGTCTAGTACCCATCCGACACCTTACATAGTATTACAATATTATTGGCTATATTCCCTGTGCTCTACATTATATTCCTGTGACTAATTTTGTAACGGGCAGTTTGTATGTCTTAATTCCTTTCCATTTTTCACCCAGTCCCCCAACCCCTCCCAGCTGGCAACCATCAGTTTGTTCTATGTATCTATGCATTTGTTCATTTATTTTGTTCTTTATATTCCACGTATTAGTGAGCTCATATGGTATTTGTCTTTCCCTGACTTAATTCTCTTAGCACAATACCCACTAGATTCACCCAGGTTGTCGCAAATGGTAAGATTTCATTCTTTTTGATGGCGGGGTAGTGTTTCATTGTAGATATGTACCACTTCTTCTTTGTCTCTTGATGGACTCTTAGGTTGCTTCCCTATCTTGGCTATTGTAAATTACACTGCAATGAACATAGGGGTGTGTATCTATTTTCAAACTAGTGATTTGGCTTTCTGTGGATAAATACGCAAAAGTAGAATTGCTGGGTCCTAGTTGTAGTTTTATTTTTTGAGGCACCTCCATACTGTTTTCTTCAGTGGCTGCACCCATTTACCATGCCCCCCAGGTAGATGTCCTCATTACCTGGGCCAGTGATTACACCCACTCCTCATTCTTCCCTGTTCAAAGGAGATGTTATTGTGGCTGTCCTGTCTCTGCTCACCATTGCACCTGGGGTAGAGGGAAGTATAGGGGGCAGATAACCCGCCTTTTAATTTATACATTCCAAAGTATAAGGAGCCACATCTGAACCTATTGAAGAAGACTGTGCTAACTTTGGGGGTCCCCTCATGCAGGTACCTAGTGGCTAAAAGATCATACCAACTGGTCATCAAAAATCGAATTCTTTGGGGCCCATGTATCTTGGCTTCCCTGACAGTAGGAGTGGACATGTGAGTGAGTTCCAGCCAGTGGAGCGAAATGCAGAATGCTACCTATAGATCAAGGCTTTGTAACCCTGCTCACTCTCTGTCCCTATCCACTGGCTGTAGTGACTGTGGCCAGGTCTTAGTGTCGAGTAGAACCACAGGATGAAGGGAGCCTGGTCTCTAAATCACCACTTGATGGATAAGCTACCCACCAGCAAGGAACAGCTATCTCAGAAATGAGGGGAAACCTTTGAGTGTGAGCCAGTCTACATTCTGGGTCTATTTGTTGGCATACCTAGGGTTACCCTGACAGAGCTAGTAGTTCTAAATCTTACCCCATCTCTGAGACTCCTGGGCATAGCTCTGTGGGTCCACTGAATATCACAGAAGTTTAAATTCTATGAAAGTAGTATAGCCTGAGAATTTACAAACATACTCTTTCTCTAACAGACCTTTGTTGATGACCATATGCTGGGCATTGCGTGACTTACACGCTGTGCTGTGAACAGAAACTGGACCTTGGGTCAGGGAGCTTGGAAATATTCCTGAGGTCATCCAGAGCACAGAAAGGACGGCTCTGTAGACCCTCTAAAGATTTAGTCCACGTTTATTCATTATACATATTCAGCAATCTAGCCAAACTTGCTTAGTTCCCCAAATATGTCCTGCATGTTTGAGTCTTAAGCCTTGTTTATACAGATATATAAATGTATTCCAATATTAAGCAACTACTGTGTAACAGACACCATTCTAAAAACTGAGCAATAAACAAAACCAACAGTAATCCCTGTTTTCTTGAAACTTACATTCTATAAAGAGAAATTAATTTAAAAAAAACAGTAAAATGTAGCATATCAGATGATCACAGTTGTAGGGGGAAAGGTTGGGAGGCATGGTGTATGATTTTAAATAGAATGGTCAGGGAAGATGTCACTGAAAAGATGGCATTTGAGCAAAGGTTTGAAGGAGATGGGGGTGATCTGTTATTCCTACACCCTTGGAAATGCCCACCCCCTCCTTCTTTACCGGTCAAAAGGGCCATTCTCAGATGCTAACTCGTCCAAAGCTTTCTTCGACTGCTACAAGTAGATACATTCATTCTCTATCTTGAGCTCTTAAAGAACTTTGTTGTTCTCTTATACAGTCTGTTCTCAAATTCTGGTTTTCTTACTCAAACACATGTTCTCATTCACTCATGAGGTGTGGGGAACAACAGACCAATTTGAATCAGATGACCTAAGGTTAATAAATTGTAGCTCTCTTTGCTTTAATCCCACAGGACTTCCATCACCAGCTGACATATTTTGATGTCGACAGTTGACATTTTCCAACATCCTTTCACCTTTTCCAGCCAAATCTCCATTCACACTCTCCTTCCACCTAAAAAGACTAACTTTCATGCCTTGTGCACAAAGAATACAGTTTTTAAAAAGACGTATAGTCTGTTTTTTAATCCGAAGGATGAAACTATCGATGACACCCATAGGCTTAACTTAAGTGAAGGGGACAGGGTGGTAAGGCAGCAGCAAAGCAAAATCAAACAATTACCAAATTTAGCAGTTTGCTCTGGGCTTAGCAAAGAGGCTTTAGAGATAACTACTGCTCAGTGATTCATGTACCTCGGTTATTCTCAAAAAAAGGGCGGAAGGATAAATCTGATTTGCCTGAATATGCACAACTACAACCCCAGGTTATCTTAAAGGAAAACTTAGTAAATACTAATTACAGATCTGAATGTTCCCAGTACTCTTCAAAGAATCTACAAATGTTTGTCTTTAATGTTGTTTTAACAAAAATTTATGGAGATGCTTTAGAGACTGTCAGTTTCACTTAGTACCCATTTTAAATTTATAGACCCTTTCTTCCTTTTAGCAATGCCCTCCATTCTTCTTGGAAAGCCCTAGAAGTATAATAAAGTGCAGAATGAACTCTTTCAAGAATAAATGTGTTTGTAATTTAATGAGTAGTTAAATGAACTTCTAAGGTTTTCTCCTCGAAGGATTTTGTGAAAAGAAGTGCTCAAATTAAAACCATTTTTGGACAAATCCTGCACCCATCTCCACTTGGGAGGTAAAGAGAACAGACGTGTAACTACAAGTTCAAAGTGACCCTCTGTACTTAGTTTGGAAACATTTCAAGAATGTAATTCTTATACAGTATTAAAGGATAATTCATAGACACGGAATGATCTTTGGAACTCGCAGTATTTTGTTTCAGGATATAATAGACAAAACCCAGTTCAAACCAGAAAAAAAGAAACATATCTTTCCAGCATGGCCACCCAAAGGTCTGTGTCATACTTAATTTCATGCTTTTAATGAGGACATTGGCGTTTTATTTAAGTAAGGTATAAAAAGTACCAGATTGTAAAACTCTATATGACACTTGGCTATCAAGGGGTTCCAAATTCTTTATAAAATGTTAGTTAACTTAACTCTCACAGTTCCCAAGCAGGTGAAGAAATGATAGGTGGTGCTGTGATGGCTTTGTCTCATTTTCTGCTCGGAACATGAGTCATAATTAGTCCTGAAGTGGAAATGAACTATAATTTCCTAACATTTTCAGGGTTGACCTAACCTCATTTCACCTCTCTCCATTTGGAGTGTTATGTTCCATTTTTGCTCTTCTTTCTGTTTCCCTGAGGTCTGTCAGTGAACTGTCATAGTCCATGCCTTCCTGTTGAACTTGATGAGATGAGAGAAAGGAAAAGCCTTTTACCAGATGGCAGCTTTTGTTTCTATTTTAAGGGGAGTAAACCTTTAGGGTGTTGAGTCTCAGTACACCAGACTTATTCTGCTAATGAGTACTTCCTTTTTATCTTGACACTAGAGGCCCAGTGCATGAATTCGTGCACCTTGAAAGGAACTGTGGGCCATGAGGCTATGGTGGGCACCGGGGTGGGTCTCGGCCCATCCTCCATGCCCCCGCCTGGCCCCTCCCACCACAGTCCCTATAGTCCTCTGTCTGCTCGGTGGGACCGTGGCACATGGGAGCAAAGAATTTTCAGTAACAACTAGAGGCTCACCCGGATGACAGTGACCAGTGCCCTGCCTTGGTCTGGCAACCCCACTCACCTGCTCTACCATCCCGCCATGGCCAACACCCACCATGTTCCATGCGTGCATCCCCCTGGTGGTCAGCCCATGTCATAGCGACTGGTTATTCGGTTGTTCCACCATTCGATCTATTTGCATATTAGCGTTTTATATATATAGATATATAGAGTTCAAATGGACTTGTAAAAAGTTGGACTTATTTATTTTTGACTATATAACACTATGTATTGATAATATTTAAAATTCAAAATGTTTAGAATAATACACAGTAAAAAAACATCTCCCTCCCACTCCTGTCCTCTGGTCACCCAATTCTTCCCACAGTGGCAACCAGTGTTACCAATTTCTTACCAATGACACACATCTGGGTGCGGTGGGGGAGAGGGAATAGATAAAGATATATCTGTATAGGCACACCTCATTTTATTGTGCTTCACTTCATGACGCTTCACAGAATTGTGAATTTTACAAATTGAAAGCAAGACCTCCCACCAGCAAAAGGGTTATGACTTGCAAAAGGCTCAGCTGATGGTTAGCATTTTTCAGCAATGAAGCCTTTTTAAAATTAAGTGTGTTTATTGTTTTATAGCCATATGCTACTGTACACTTAATAGACTGCGGTGTAGTGCAAACTTAACTTTTATAAGCACTAGGAAACCAAAAATGTCCCGTGACTCGCTTTATTGCAATATTCACTTTATTGCAGTAGTCTGGGTCTGAACTGGCAATATCTTTGAGGTATGCCTGTATATAACCATACATTTCTCTTCTGCCTTTTTCTGTAAATTATAACAAAGTTATACACACTGTTCTACTACTTGTTTTTTTCACTTAAGATATCTAGGCAATCATTCCATAACAAAACAAAAAACAAAAAGCTCTGTTATTATTTTTTATAGCTGCTTAGTTTCCATTGTAATGGTATACCAGCTTCTCCTTAATCATTATTCTACTGATGTTAAAAATTGCCTCCAATTTTATGCTATTATGAACATTGTCACTGAAAAGAACCTGACAGGAAATCTATTTCATGTATGTAAGTAGGAGAAGTTCTCAGAAATGGAATTCTTGGGTCAAAGAGCATATGTATTTTGATTTGTAGGTATTTTCCAACTTGCTCTCCATAGAGACTTTGTCAATTCACACTCCCACCAGAAATGTCTGAGAATCTCTATTCTCTATATCCTTGCCGACATAGTGCACAGTCAAACTTTTTAACTCAGAGAAACATTGTAGACTAAGTAATATTTTCTAATTTTTGAAGGAGATATTTGATGTATATCTTTTCACAAGCCCACAAATTTAAAATAATCTCCACATATCTTCCAAAGAGCAATTTTAAAAATTTAACCTTGACATAAAATTGCTTAAAAATACAGATCATACCCCATTTACTATGCCTATAAGGTTTGCCAAAACAACTCTGTGTGACAGATTTCTAAACCTCAACCAGCTAACAAGTTGTTTCAAGAAACACTTGCTACAAAACATTTCCAGTTCTATCAAAGAACTTGAACAATATATTGGAGTTTTTGTACTGTGAATGGGTCACTTTCAGGGAAATTTGGGAATATGTATTTAGAAAAAAAAGTAGAAAACATTATTTTACATATGGTATTTAAAGCATATATTCATAGAGGGGGAGGCATTTCAAAACTATGTTTGGGTTGGTGTTTGTGATTCTACAAGTTGCACTACAGAGAAGTTCTACCAAGTGAGAAATTCATTTTTATGAGCTGTTTAAAGGTATGTTGCATGTGCCAGCACAACTAGTATACTACACATTATGTGGCATTTGCAAAAGTGTAATCAAGACATCTGATATTCCAAACAAGGACTTGAACTAATTGTCACAGATGTCCCATTTACAGTAATTACAGGAAATTCTCAAAGCCTTGCTGCTCTCCATAGAGAAGTATTTGACAGAATTCTAAAGTATTAGACCATGCTCAATTATATAAAAACTAGTAGCCCTGCACATGAATCTGTGCACCAGTAGCTCGCCAATAGCTCGCTGATGCCCTCCAGTAGCTCTCCGCCCCCTGCCCCACCCTCCTGTAGCTCCCCCCTCATAGCTTGCTGCCCTGCCCCCTCCTGTAGCTCTCTGCCATCTGCTTGTAGCCAGTAGCTCGCTGCCACCCTCCTGTTTAAAAAATCACAAAGATAAATAAGATCATGATGTTCCTGACCATTTCTCTTAAGTGCTTACTTAGGATCTATTTTCTCTGTGTTTACACATAATTCTGACAAGCTTTGTTTCTGTTCTCTTAAGAACAGGTGAATTGAGCAGGTGACCACAAACGCCATTTATATAGTTTCTGATCAGTATTTACAGGCTCTCATTTGCATATAGGCTCTTTATTTCCATACCATTATTCTTAGTTTGTTTTTGCTTTGTTGCTTGTTTCACTGTATACCAAATGAAAATGCAAGTGGGTGAATTGTTGTTAAATACAATTAAAAATGACACCAGTGAAATAAGTCAGAGAAAGGCAAATATCACATGATATCACTTTTATGTGGAATCTAATGAACATAATAAACCGATGAACAAAATAGGTCCAGAGGCATGAATACATGGAACAGACTGACATAATCTCAGAAGGGAGGGGACGTGGGAAGAAATTAACCAAAGAACTTATATACATACTAGAGGCCCAGTGCACGAATTTGTGCCCCGGTGGGGTCCCTGGGCCTGACCAGCAATCAGGGCCTAGCGGGGGGCGGGGGGGGCTGGCTGGCCAGGGGAGGGACTGCAGGAGGTTGGCCAGCTGGTTGGGGAGAGGGACAGCAGGGGGGGTGGCTGTGGGAGCACACTGACCTCCAGGGGGCAGCTCCTGCGTTGAGCATCTTCCCCCTGGTGGTCAGTGCATGTCATAGCAACTGGTCAACTGGTTGGTTGTTCGAATGCTTAGCCTTTTATATATGTAGATATGCATAGCCCATGGACACAGACAATAGTGTGGTGAAGGCCTAGGGTGGAACAGAAGCTGAGAGAAGTGGGGCAAAGGGGAGGAAATTGGGGGACATCTGTAATAGTGATGAAAAATAAAGAATGAGGATGGGATATGTCAGACAAAAGTAGGAGAGTTCATCAGTAACACTCACTGAAGGAAGTGTTCTTTAAGTGATGGTATAACTTCCCAACTAATGGAAAGAAAAAAAAATCAATCCCAGAAATGACAAGAATATTGAGTAAAAGCATCAAAGAACGGGTGATATAATTAGAAAGAACTTCTTAGATGATAAAAAAAAATACAAACAAAAAATTAAAAGTAATTGCTATAAAATTCAGGAAAATGGTCTCCTTTAGGGGTGCTATCAAGGTTTTGTTTCTTACTGTAGGTATGGTTACATGGCTTTTCACTTTCTAATAATTCTTTAAGCTCTACACTTGCTTTGGTGTTTTATTTTATAGCAAAAATGTTTTTAAAACTTGACAGCATTGTATCAGTCTCTCCTTATCAGTACTGCATGAAAATGATGAAATGGTCCCTCCAACTCCTGAAAGACTTCACAAGGCAGGTTTAAGGGTCAGAAAAGGTTTAGAAACGCTCACACCCACCCCACACCCACCCCCCACCCCCATTAAAGGTTCTACCTGCACTTTCTTTGTTTTCCAAGGATTATAATATTGGATTTTTTGTAAACTGTATCCCCACAGCTCTTGCTTTGATATTAAATTTCTATCTATATTCCTTCTCCTCTGTGCCACAGCCCATAAGCCTCTGTAATAGTTCTCTCTCAATGAGGTGTACTGTCCGTTAGCAAGTGTATAATCTCATTAGCACAAAGTCCCTCTGAAGTGAGGCTGCTGTGCTGCCTAGCACTATTTATTGAGGTAGTTTTGATCAAACCATTTTTTAAAAATAAATTTATATTTCCATTTAATTTTTTTAAATGATTTGATCAAAACCACATCAACAATTTACTAACAGGCTAGATCTTAAATGTTTTGCTACAAAAAAAATAGACTAAAATTATAAAAAGCAAAATAGACTTACAGAAATTTTGAAATAAACTAAGAAATGTTTATAACATTATAATACCACATTCTTAGCCCTCTAACCTGGAGTTTCTCTATCCAAGTCCCATAATTATGGCTTCCCCACATCAGTCAACATTAATGTAAATCTGGCTTCTAGTCTCCATCACTCATGATCTTGATAAATCATACTTTGGAGCTGAGCTAGCGTCAAAACTCAAAAAGTAAGATACACTTGGCATTTAGATTCAACAAACTAATCTGATTATGTTTAAGAATCATTTTCTATTGCAGAGGGCACTTTGAGTTGCCCATTTATTATTTCTTTTTTTAAATAATGCTATTTTAAAGGATTATTTAAGCAATGGATGGGGCTATAAACTTCCTGTCATAATTTCCGTGTAGTAATGACAAATGAAATTTGTTTTAACCATCCGGCTTATATTTCCTCTCCATTCAAATGTCCCCCTCCTCTTCTGTATTTTCCTCCTTCCCTCTGTATTTCAAGTATCTTTCTTTACTTTAGATTTCCTGGAAATGAAAACTGGACTCCAAAAACGCTCTGAGGGAGGCATTTCAACAATCCTTTGCGTGAGCTCACTGAAAGGCCAAGCTAAAGACAGCCAAAGGCTCGGAACTTTCTCTGTGCTCCCCTCGATGACACTTGGTTTTGTTGTGGCTTTACTTCTGGTTAAATGCTGTGGAAATACTGCTTAGGAGGAAAGGTTGTGTTACGGGTAGGGAGAGGTCCTCGTCCCCACCCTTGTTCGTGGGAGTGGAATTCTTTTTGGGGGGGGCGGGGGGTGGAATTCTTGCAATATCCCAAGAAAAATTACTTTCTGAGACTTGCATGGGAGAACAAGTGATTTTTAATTCTGCGGAATTAAATGGCTGTTTCCAAGGTCCCATTTCTCCTTGTCCTGCCAAGGAAGCAGCGTAGCAGTGGCTTCAGTCGGGCTAGAATCAGGGTCAGTGTCTGGAGTTTCTGTTCCATGTTGGAGCAGTCCAGTTCGTCATCAGGCTAACATAGCTTGTGCTCCCTGCTGTGGTCTATCCCATGTGGGGGCCACAGGGCCACATGGCTATGGAGGAAACATGGTAAATGCAAGGAAGCAGAAATAAGAGAGCCCACAAGCCAAGAGTCAAGAGTAATAAGAGCCACAAGAAGACCATGAGAGAGAATTCCTTTGTTTAGGGTATTATATACCCCCAAATTTTCACAGGCTGCCAGTAGCCACACCCATTCCAGCCAATGATCTCTGTTGCCAGGTGTGACTGATAGACACCTTCCCTAGTCACCCCAACTTCACTGTGCATGCGTCTGTTTCCCCTTTATTGGACTCCCCCAACCCCCCTGGCCATGATTTGCAGGAGATAGGCCCGTGATTCCCTGGGGAGTGAGAAATTGCAGCTTCCTAGTAAAGCTGCCCAAATGACATTCCAATCATATCTGCCTTCCCTTTACTCCTCTCCTATTATCAATAACTAGCTGATTACAGTGGTATCAGTTATGAGTTCAAATTATAAGCTATGGATCAAATAAATATCTATATTGCACATTAAAACATATATGCAAGTATTACATGTAAGACTTCCTCACATGTGATGTCAGGAAAGGTATAAATTAAGCTTAAACTGGGTGTTGAGATGCTTCCCCAGAGAAAGGCTTAGCTAAAGTATTTAGTTAAACCATCAATCAAGGCAAGAGGAGCAACATACAGAGAAGATGAATGAACGGTACCACTGACAGCTAGGAAAGACAGCCAGATCTCCTACATGGGCGCTCTGGAGCTTGACTGAAAAGTGAGGCTGCAGTTCACACTGTCAGGCCTGGAGCAGCTCCCACAGCATCTCCTTCTGGGTGGGGGGAGAAGTGGCCCCCACTGCTCACTGCTGCTGAGAAGCCCTGAAGAGCTGTACACACTTGTATCTCTTGTACAGTGGGGCCTTGACTTACGAGTGTCCCGACTAACGAGTTTTTCAAGAAGCAAAACGTCTCTTGGCCGATTTTTTGCTTTGAGTTGCGAGCTAAAATTCAGGTTACGAGCCAGCTTCAGATACCCCACGCTAGTTGGCGGAGCAAACGTCACAGTGAACACCACAACATCAGCCCAGCATCACGTGACTCACTCATTCACTTTAATGATTTGACATACGAGTAATTTGAGTTACGAGCTCTGTCATGGAACGAATTAAACTCGTAAGTCAAGGCCCCACTGTATCTTGGTGGGTGAGTAAAGAGTTACATGGGATGGTTATCTCTGTCCTTATACCCAAAATAGATGGGTGGGCAAAAATAGGTTAATAATAATAAATAAATGATAATACAGTAATTGATAAATACAAGAATAAACTCTGTGTACTCACAACTGTAAACTACTTTCGCCCACCCCTGTATAGCTCTGCCTTTGCCATCCTTTCTTTCCTATCCTCAGTATTTATTGTTTATGGTGCACTGGGTACATGGAGGAGGAAGGAGGATAAACAGTGTCTAAAAGAAGCTCTTTGCCCATGGTCTCCAGACACCCTCCAGGCAAAACTGTCTGCTGCCATGATGCTTTATTTGGATGTTTGAAATTCAAGCAGAGTAGGACTTGTGTCTCCTTAAAAAAAAAAAAAAATGAGGAAGTGACAAACTTTCTGTAAGAGTAAATATTTTAGGTTCGAGGGCCATATGGTCTCTCTCAGCCACTCCACACTGACGTCCTAGCCTGAAAGCAGTCATATACAATATTTAAACAAATGAGCATAATTGTATTTCTATAAAACTTTATTTATGGATGCTGAAATCTTGTTTTACTGTGTGTGTTTTTTCCATTTGCATTTAAGATATACCGAAACAGGCAGCAGGTACTGGACTGTGTTTGCTGGCCCTTGACTTAAAAGATAAGATATTTTTACCCCAGGATGCTTTAAAATTAACCATTAATGAAAGTAGGCCTGGCCAGGTAGCTCAGTTGGTTAGTGTCATCCCAACACATTGCGGTTGGGTGTTTGATCCCCAGTCAGGGCACATACAAGAATCAAGTGGAACAAGAAATGGATGTTTCTCTCTCTCTTTCAAAAAAAATCAAAAATTTTTTAAAATTTTAAAGAATTAATGAAAGTAAATCAACTCATATTATCTGTACTTTAGGGATAAGGTTAGGTTTTATGATCATTGGGATAATCTGTATGTATTGCATATTTATTGTGTTTGTGATGTTTAAGAAAATTTGACATGATAGAGAACTTGATGGATTAGTTAAGGGGATTACAATTTAAATGTATAGACTTGTGATCTTAAGTTGAAAATTAGGCTGAAATTTAACTACACTTACAAACAATAATGGAAAGCTCAGAAGAATTTGAGTATCATTATAAACTTAATAACATTTAAATTTATACATTTAAGTATGTAGAAAAGATTTACTTGTTTAGGTAGTAAACTTCCTGGTCAGTCAGTTGAAGTGAAATCTATTGAATACATTTATAAATGCAAAGTAAAATGTTCAAACAAATTTGACAAACTAAAGGTTGATTATTATTTAAGGATGTTTATCCTGTACAACTTAATCCAGTGGTTCTCAACCTTCTGGCCCTTTAAATACACTTCCTCATGTTGTGACCCAACCATAAAATTATTTTCGTTGCTACTTCATAACTGTAATGTTGCTACGGTTATGAATCATAATGTAAATATCTGATATGCAGGATGGTCTTAGGTGACCCCTGTGAAAGGGTCATTCGACCACCAAAGGGGTCACAACCCATAGGTTGAGAACCGCTGATAATCAAACAAAGAACAAGGGAAGGTAAAATACTTATTTTAGGTATAGATTTTTAAATAGAATAAGAGTTATATGTTACACTTAAAAGTTACTGAAAAGTGTTTCAAATTATGTAACATTACTAAATTGATATCTTTTTTAAAAAATATATTTTATTGATTTTTTACAGAGAGGAAGGGAAAGGGATAGAGAGTTAGAAACATCGATGAGAGAGAAACATCGATTCAGCTGCATCCTGCACACTCCCCACTGGGGATGTGCCCACAACCAAGGTACATGCCCTTGACCAGAATCGAACCTAGGACATTTCAGTCTGCAGGCCGAAGCTCTATCCACTGAGCCAAACTGGCCAGGGCTAAATTGATATATCTTAAAAATCCAAGTAACTGGGACTAATAAAGTCTCTTGGAGTTCAATACTCATGATAATAAGAGAGTCCCATAAGGAGCACAATATAGGTGCAAATGACTCAGCTGTCAGTGCGGTTGTACAAATTGGGTTGTGGCCATCACGTTGCATTGGTACTGTGTCTCTATAACATATGTTCTTGATCCCAAGCCAACCCAAACCACCCGTAGCCAATCAAAAGTCATGGATAGGAAAGCTGATAATGTTGCATTTTAGCCCTTTGAGAGGGGATACCCAGAAAGATATTTTAGAGCGTCAGCATGATGCCTAAAGAACAGCTGATACACAGAATTACCTCTGCTTAGAAATGGAGAACAGAAAAGTGGTGTCCATCTGAACCTGCCATCAGTTTAATCCCAAATCTTTCCTGAGTTTATTGTAAAGGAGAGATCAGCAGAAACTATAGCCTGGGGCAAACTCTGGCCTGCTACCTGTTTTTGCATAGCCTTCAAATTAAAAATGGCTTTTGTAGTTTTTAATCGTTAACAAATCAAACAACGTATTTTGTGACACAGGAAAGTGATATGCAGTTCAAATTTCAGCATCCATAGTGGAACTTTATTAGAACACAGCCACGCCTACTCATTGGCATTTTGTCCATCGCTGCATTCACACTAGCAGAGACCATGATGTACTGGGTGAACAATTCAAAGCTGAGATCACTGATTGGCCAAGGGTTTGGGGTGGGGAGAAAGCTCCTGGGTGGGGATACAGACACTGCAGGTTACTTCTACCTGATGCACACTGACCTCATCCATATTATAGGGTTGATTTATCCTGGGGCTCCGTTAATCTCTTGTGAGAACGAGCAGCATGTTACAGCGGATCTTCTGCTTTCCTTTGGTCTCGAGAAATTTTAATATCTCATCTGATTCAAAAAAACACTTTGATCCTACTTCTTTGGATCTTGAATATCCCTTTTACCTCTATCGTCTTCGTCAAGAATAAGGAAGATGCCTGTTTTTCAATCAGTGTATGAAAGTAGCTGATCTTTCCTACTAGGAACCTCCAAATTGTATGCTAAGCAACCTTTAGAGTCAGACACAAAGCTGAATTTACTCTAAAGCTAATAAAATAGAATCTTTACAAACCCTCCCCTGGACAGCCCTTTCCAGTGTGTTCACAGGCCCATATGTATTTGGGCAAAGTAAGATTTTTAACTTATTTCCCTCTGTCACTTATGATCTCTTGTGCCAGGAAAGGCCACAGCATTTGGGAGATCAGCTAAAGGCAGGTGGAATTTGGGATACACTTAGTTTTATTTAAGTGGGATTCTATTTATGTGGGTTGAAGTCACTTGCTCTACTAGCTATCTCCTTCCGCCCACTATGCCAACGCAGTAACTGTGGCGAGGGCGGGGGAAACGTAAAGTGATACAACCTCATCTTATAGCGCCCAGTACCAGAGTAGCATTAAAGAAACAAGGTTTGAAATGTGGGAAGCCAGAAGCTACTGTGTAGAATTTTCATATCCTCAGATATGTCTAATCCTAAGCAAAAGGTTTATTTCTCAAATGTGCAGTCAAAACAGACATTCTCTGCTGTCAGAAATATGCCTGATAGTGAAGCACATACAAGTATAAATGCACCAGGTGTTCTTAATGGAAATCATGTGAAGTGAAATTTTCTGTTTTTAGAATTTGTGTTTTCGGCGCATAGAGCTGTAGCCCTTCTAGCTCTGAGCATATCTGTGTGAAAAGTCCATGTGTTTTTAGCATACCGATGCACCCTATCTAAGCACCTAGAGCAGTGATGGCGAACCTTTTGAGCTCGGCGTGTCAGCATTTTGAAAAACCCTAACTTAACTCTGGTGCCGTGTCACATATAGAAATTTTTTGATCTTTGAAACCATAGTAAAACAAAGACTTATATTTTTGATATTTATTTTATATATTTAAATGCCATTTAACAAAGAAAAATCAACCAAAACAATGAGTTCGTGTGTCACCTCTGACACGCGTGTCATAGGTTCGCCATCACTGACCTAGAGCATTTCTGCCTGATTAAATCTAGTGGTTCCAGACAAAATGCTTTGCAAAATTGCCCCTGACTCAGCTAAGTGGCCTGAAGAATCTAATGTCTCAGTGGTAGAAACACAACTATTCATGGATAAGTCAGTGATTGCCATATAAAATTTAATTGCCCAACTATGTAGCTCACTATGAAGTTGCAACAGTTTTTAAATACATTTGAATTACTTTTGTGATGGTGTTTTGTTTTATTTTATTTTCTTGAGATGACATTTCAAGTTGTATGTGCTTCAGGTTCCACAGAACCTGGATCTCCCGTGGCCCAGCCACCCTTCTGATACTCAGTATGAGAGAGGAGTTACACTGGGTTGTCCCCTCTTATCCCATTGTCTAAATAATAAGTGATACCTTTATGAAGAAAGAGGTGGGAAGGGGCGAGATGCTGCCATTACTATGATTCTTGCTCTCTATATGTCTGCCCCTTGTTCAGTCTCTTCAGATGCCCACTGGTAAACTCCTTCCCTTCTTAAAGCTCAGATTCCAGGGCAGGATGTCTAACTCACCTCATGCCAGGCCACAGCGCCACGGTATAGGTTGTTGAGTAGCCTATGGAACGGCCATTCTGCTGTAAAGGACAACCGTGTGCC
>NW_006285913.1:432375-434780 GCF_000327345.1 Myotis davidii
GCATTTAAAACTCCAGTGGTTATGAAGGAGGATTCATGGGCAGCATGGAGTGTCCTGCTGAGGTCAGAGATCATGCCTTGACGCCAGTCTACACATGCCCTCCAGGTCTCCAGCACCTCCGGTTCTCTGTAAGAATGGACAAAGGTCTATTGGAGCACTGGTCTGGGGCTGGGGTTTGGTGATGAGGGTGTAGCAGCATGCGGTGATATGGGGAGGTTATTGTAAATGCTGTTAACCACAGTGTCCCATTTGGGTAAAAAAAAACCTAAAAGCTAAGAGGGAGCTAGAAGTCTGGAGAAAGCAGAGGATGTAGGACTGGACGTGTTTACAACCCCTCACCTTTCCAATGTGTTCACAGGCCCATGTGTATTGGGAAAAGAAAGATTTTTTAACCTACTTTAACTTGGACTTTCCCTCTGTCACTCGTAACCTCAGAAAGGTGAAAGCATGGCTAGGAATTTGTAGTCCAAGAGTGGAAAATTGAAATGCAACATTTCAGAAGTGTTACAAGGCATTGTCCTTAAAGTGGGTGCCTGAAGGGGGGGGGTACAGATTCGGGTCATTGAGTTCATAAGGTGGAGGCTCAGGTGTCAGAATCGGACATTGATAGCCTCTAGGGCAGCCGTGGGCAAACTACGGCCTGCGGGCTGGATCTGGCCCGTTAGAAATGAATAAAACTAAAAAAAAAAAAAAAAAAAAGACCGTACCCTTTTATGTAATGATGTTTACTTTGAATTTATATTAGTTCACACAAACACTCCATCCATGCTTTTGTTCCGGCCCTCCGGTCCAGTTTAAGAACCCATTGTGGCCCTCGAGTCAAAAAGTTTGCCCACCCCTGCTCTAGGGTATTGTCTGCAGGTGGAGAACTTACCACAGACATCTCATTTTTTGGTTGATTTTTCTTTGTTAAATGGCATTTAAATATATAAAATAAATATCAAAAATGTCTTTGTTTTACTATGGTTAAAAATATCAAGAGAGTCAGGGTGCCAGAGACACACCCGCATTACAGATTGTGCACATTTTCAGAACAGACCCCGGGTAGTTGATCAATACCAATTAATGATCTGTTCATTCAGTTTCGCCCTGGAAAAAAAAACACCAAATAGCAACCATTGTGTTTGCAGTCCTAAATGTAAAGGCCTTTCTGAAAGCGGTTCATCCTTTGAAAACCAAGGAGGGGTGTTTTGTACAGGTCGTTGGCTCCGTATCCATTAGCTGCTCTGTCGCTCTATCTGCAAGGTCTTTGCTGACCATGCCACTCCCATGTAGTGCAAGGTGCTCCCTTTGATGTATCCTGTCAGCAGTAAGGGAGGCCCTTCGCCTAACAGAGCTCCGACTGAAAGGACAGACTTCAAAGGGAGAGTCCTTTTCAGAAATAAGCAAACTCCGCCAGACCTGTGTGGGGTGTTTCAATCACACACTGCTGACAGAACGCTCTTCGGCCTTTTTTGTTTTTCCGTGTCCCATTATCCTTCCAGTCCTTCCCCTTTGAAGTATTTACACACAGTCTCGCCATCTGGGTTTCGAGGGGGATCTGCAGTGGTTTGCAGCATACCTAACAACAGAGCAAGACCCTCAAAAAAAAAAAAAAAGACCATGGTGTGGCCCCAGAGCTTCTCATTGTCTGCCACCTGCTCTCCATTATCTAACATGTTTATTTGGGGGTCTTGCTGCTTTATATCCATCTCTAGCTTTAATTCAAATGGCGTGACGGATCTGACCAAATGGTATAGACTGAAAGATTTAGAAGACCACACTGGGATTCTCAATTCACTTCTCGGTAAATGTTTTTTGACATCAACTCAAACAATCCTTATGAAATTCCTGGAAAGGCCAGCCTTTCCCTTTATTGTTTGCAATGATTGTTCTGATCATTGCTTAATTACAATGTGCATTGCCACATGATGGATCATTTTACAATTTAAAAAAAAAACCTTGGAATTATTTTGGCAATTTTAATTACTAATTAAAATACATTGACATCATACTTAATGTGTAAGGTAAGTTGAATTAAGCCTTTTTAAATGAGAAAATTTGCTTTATGCATAAATTGTACTTGGAAACAGACATATGTCCCTTCTAATGGATAATGTGAGTATAAACATTTTGCTGATGGTTTCAAGAACATTTCGTGCATTTGATTCAGCTCTCTGCTGCTCTTCCTATGACCTTGAAAGCACAACTCATATAAGAGAATGCAGTTTTGTTAAACGATCTATTATTGCACAAATAGGAAGACTGAATTAAATAAACTAATACCTTAGATGCAGTCCTTTATCTCCCAAACACACACACACACACAAAGAATAGCTCTAACAGCCATTATGTAGCTTGTATCCTAATAGAAGCACAGGCTTCCAAAAAATAGTAAGGCAGGCAGGGGGGCGGGGGTAGAGGGA
>NW_006285913.1:436265-437713 GCF_000327345.1 Myotis davidii
ATCCCACACACACACACACACACACACACACACACACACACACACACACACAAAGAATAGCTCTAACAGCCATTATGTAGCTTGTATCCTAATAGAAGCACAGGCTTCCAAAAAATAGTAATGGGGGGAGGGAGGGCGGGGGTAGAGGGAGAAGACATGCATAACAGGAGAATAATAGGCAGAGAGAAATCTGGGTTTGACACCATAGACTTTGGCAAGCTTTACTCCTAGAGTCAGAGACCAATTGCATGTTCTGTTTCTTATACACTTAGGAGGTGAGAAGGGCCTAAATCGGGAGTATCGGACTTGGAGCTCTCTTACAAGGAACTCCAATAATTTCTAGTTCCCCTAATCAGTAATGGCTGCTATAAAAGATACCACAGACTGGTGACTTATAAACAATGGAAATTTATTTCTCACAGTTCTGGAAACTGGGAGTCCAAGATCAGGGTACCAGCATGGTTGGGTTCTCATGAAGGCCCTCTTCTGGATTGCAGACTGCTGACTTCTCACTGTGTCCTCTCATGGTAGAAAGGGGCTAAGGAGCTTTCTCAGGCCTCTTTTATAAGGGCACTAATCCCACCGGTGAGAGCTCCACCCTCATGACCTAACATCTCCCAGAGATTCCATCTCCAAATACCATTGGGCAATAGGATTCCAACATGTGTGTATTTGGACCATACATTTAGCCCAGTGGTCAGCAAACCACAGCTCGTGAGCCACATGCAGTGTGGCTCTTCCACAAAATACCACGTGCGGGCGCACACATACAGTGTGATTGAAACTTCGTGGCCCATGCGCAGAAGTCGGTTTTCGGCCTGGGCGAGTCTATTTTGAAGAAGTGGCGTTAGAAGAAGTGGGGGGTGGACATATAAAGAGGATGAACGAAAGGAAATAGACGAAACAAGTATACAAGACAAGTGTGGATGGGAGAGTTGGAAGGGGTCAACCTCAGCGAACGTACCTCAATCAGATTGAGGACGTTTTTAGCAAAGGTCAGTTTAGGAGTACCCTAATTAAGTTAATAACAATGTACCTACCTATATGGTTTAAGTTTAAAAAATTTGGCTCTCTAAAGAAATTTCAATTGTTGTACTATTGACATTTGGCTCTGTTGACTAATGAATTTGCCAACCACTGCTCTAGCCTCATCATGTTGACAACTTCTTACAGTCTTCTAAACAACTCATGGTATCTTCTCATTGATTGTAGAAACTAAACCCCTTCTACGGTCTAAATTCTCCATCAACTGCCTTAACACATCTTCCCAACTTATCTTTTAGGCCTGAGCTGTCCAGTATGGTAGCCACTAGCTACATGAGGCTTCTGAGGACTTGATTTGGGTCTAGTCCAAATTGTGATGTGCTGGAGTGAAATACACCCTGAATTCAAAGACTTAGTACAATTGAAGTTAAGTGAAAATGTCTCATTAATAATCTTTTTATTGT
>NW_006285913.1:437769-448569 GCF_000327345.1 Myotis davidii
TGAAGGGTCCCGGGTTCGATTCCGGTCAAGGGCATGTACCTTGGTTGCGGGCACATCCCCAGTGGGGAGTGTGCAGGAGGCAGCTGGTCGATGTTTCTCTCTCATCGATGTTTCTAACTCTCTATCCCTCTCCCTTCCTCTCTGTATAAAATCAATAAAAAATATATTTTAAAAAAAGTGGAAATTTAGAAAGTATTTGCTCTTCTGTATAGACTCTTCCACATTTGCATGTTTATAACGTGTTTCAAATAATCAGGGTTTTGTGTTGCTGCCTGTACTCTCCAAGCAATAATTGTTTGTTTTAAGCCTGGCTAGCAAAATGCTTTTGTTTGTAAATTCTGGGTGAATGGGGCTGAGCAGAGGGTAGCACGAAGGCACTGAGCCACTAACAAGTGGGAAAGGGGATCTAAAAGGAAAATAGGAGATGGCCTAGCAGTCCCTTTCCATATGGCCTACGGCCCTGGTGTCAGCCTGTCTGTTAGGATATCAATTAATACCCAAATTAAAATGTCAGGAACAGCTGAAAAGTTGGCAAACCTCAGCTTCCTCCATTTCAACCCCATTCCCCCTGAGTGAGCCTCTTCTGGTGGAAGAGGAGAGTAAGAGGGGGGGGCGGAATGAGCAGTGATTCCAGGGCCCCTTTCCCTCAGCCTCTTCTCCCCACCAGTTAACAACATAGTTTATCACCTTATACACGATTTTTCATCCACAGAGGCATTGCTCTGGCCTCCTAGGAAGATCAAAGGCCTCGCAGAACACGGTTAGCTAGTCTCTTGCTTTTGAACACTTTGTATTTCTTCCTGGCACATACCTGTATTCAAGGATAGAAGTCTGAAAAAAACAACCGGAGAAAGTATAGCTTTTTCCCACTGAGGGAGACTGTAAATCAGGTTAACAATGCTAAATGTCATAAACGATGGAGTCGAGCAAGCATCTGTAGAGAGCATTTCTCTTTTGTAATTACAGTGTTTTCTCCATTTCATTGTGTGAGGGTTTAGAAACAGCCCTGCCGAAAGTACATCTGGGAAACGGGATTGTGTGTGTGTGTGTCTGTCTGTCCGTCCAAAGCATCAGCAATAGAAAGCCCCGGTGTGGAATCCTGTGTGGACAAGCGTGTGGATAAATTTCCCATTTTGCTGCCTTCTCTGGATGGCTCACAGCATGGTGTCTATGATGTAAGCTGTGATACAGAAGGGATCTATGCTAAGGTTTATCAAGGCCTTAAAAAGATAAACAGAGTAGAATAAATAAGAAAGCTTGTTTGTACCTCCACACTGGCAAACTTTGAAAAGACTTCGTATTATTGACAGTGGAGAAAGTTAGTTCTATTGTTCCTATAAAATTATGACAGAACATGAGCAGAAATCTGAAGATTGTGTACTTATGTAGTTATGTGCCACAAACTGATGTTTTGGTCAGTGGTGACTGCATATACAATGGTGGTCTCATAAGACTGTAATCTCATTGTAATTTTGATACCTATTTTTACTAGAGCCTATATAATAAAAGGCTAATGTACAAATCTACCGAATGGTGAAACGACCGGTTGCTATGACATGCAATGACCACCAGGGGGCAGACACTCAATGCAGGAACGGCCCCCTGGTGGTCAGTGCGCTCCCACAGGGGGAGTACCACTCAGCCAGAAGCCAGTCTCATGGCTGGCAAGAACAGTGGCGGTGGGGGGAGCCTCTCCCACTTCCGTGGCAGTGCTAATGGGGAGTGGGCCTAAGCCATCAGTCAGACATCCCCTGAGGGCTCCCAGACTGTGAGAGGGCACAGGCCGGGCTGAGGGACTCCTCCCCCAAGTGCATGAATTTCGTGAATGGGGCCTCTAGTGTTTTCTATGTTTAGATATGTTTAAATATCCAAATACATACCATGTGTTACAATTGCCTACAGTATTTGTTATAGTAACATTCTATATAGGCTTGTAGCCCAGGAGAAATAGGCTAGACCAGTGGTCGGCAAACTGCGGCTCGGGAGCCACATGCCGCTCACAAGCTGCAGTTTGCTGACCACTGGGCTAGACCATCTAGGTTTGTATAAGTGCACTCTATGATGTTCGCACAACGACATGCCTATGACTCATTTCAGAACATATTTCCCTCATTAAGTGGCACATGACTGTACATCTAAATCCTCTCCCTGAGAAGGGTCAGATTGTAGGACACCATGGCCATGAGCAGTGCAGGGGTTTGAGGGCAGGCTAGTATTCTTGTCCTGAGACTGAATTTGCAACTGGAATTTGTTTTGTGCACTTCTTCCACCCAGTTTCCTGTATATGTGTGTTTGGGGGGAGGATATTAAATACTTTCAGTGGGAGAAGTATAGACTTGGATAATATATTAGTTGGTAAGTCATTCTCTGAATAATCTAAATAAAATTTCTTATCAGTCTTATTAGGTTACATGTATATAAATGTTAAATGGTTTAGAAACAAGTTTCATTGATGGCATAGTTATGGTACAGCAAGAGTGTGCCAATATATGGGGGCAAAGAGAAATTTCAGGTGACTCTTAATGAAATACAACTCTCCTTAAATGTAATGTGTTAAGCCAGACCCCAAACATCAGCGCCAGGACACTGTAATAGTCAACCCTCTGATTCAAGTGGGCCTCACGTGCATTTTGCAAAGCAAGGGAGTGAGTATCACCTGGAAAAACTTCTTGGGCCACTATAATTCAACAGGGTTTGTTAAAAGAAAATCTCACCAATTTTACTGACTCTTATACTTTGCCATAAAGTTGTTGCTTACTTGATAAGACTACCATTTTCCTTTTGCGCTGGTGTTCAGGTGTGTTTATGGACACCATCAGCCTCATGATGAAGTGTGACCAGGTGGGAGGCGCAGGCATAGACTGCAAGATTTGCTCTGTGCATTTGCTGGGATGAAACATGTGGGTGAACAGTTTACATCAGCTCTTCTTTACTCTGACAGGGTCTTGCATTAAAGTTACTAGTATGCTGACCCGCCCCCTCCGCCCCCCGGCCCCCGCTGCTAATTTCTTCACCAGATGACTCACTATAGTGTGTGAATGGTCCATCCTATGGAAACAGCTGTCCACTTGTTCTGTGTTATCTTAGAAGAAGAAAGTTATATTTAGGTACTTTGAGTTTCTGGGCTCCTTTGAAATTTAAAAGTAATTAATTTACATTGATTTGCATATTTTAGACAGTGCCAAAAGCTAAATTCATTTTTTATTCACTGGATATTTGAAGAGGTTAATCCACAACATAGACAAAATAGGTGCCCTTCTGAGCTTGTCATCGTGGAGAAGAAAATAGGCAAATGAAGAAGGTAGTTACAGAATGTGGTAAATGCTATGGAAAAAATAGATTAAATAGAGAGAATGGGATTCTTTGAAAGTTCAGAAAACATCTCTTTAAATATGTGGTAGTAAGGCTATAACCTGTCATGCAAAGGTCTCAAGAGAGAAATTCCAGGCAAGGATCGTCGTAGGTACCAAAGCAGATTTTTCCAGCTGAGTTTAGTCATTTGATGGACAGAGATAAAGCCAATTAGTCTGGAGTGTAGTAAACAGAAGAGAGAGAGAGCAGGAAAGATATGAGGTCTGAGAGATACAGCCCAGGGCAAATTCACACGGGGCCTTGGCAGAAAAGATAAAACCTTGGGGTTTTGCTCAGAGGACAGTGGAAGCCATTAAGAGTTTTTAAGCAGAGGTGTGATGTAATCTGTAGAATTACACTTTTACCGGCCAGCGTTGTTCAGTTGGTTGAGCATTGTCCCATGCACCAGGCAGTCCCTGGTTCTATTCTGGTCAGGGCCCATGCCCAGGTTGCAGGCTCAATCTCCAGTAGGGGTTGTGCCAAAAGGCAGTCGATCAATGTTTCTCATCGATATCTCTTTCTCTTTTTCCCTCTCTCTCCTTCTCTCTGAAAGCAAGAAAAACACTTTCTTTCAGGAATGGATATACTTAGCCGTAACACAAAATCAATATTGAATATTGAAAACGGTCTTCCCCGAGGCTCAAGAGCTGTGATTAGAAGCCTCGTTAGTGTCTATTTCATACTTAATGCTGGACACATGAACAAAGGGAATGGGTTACGATGACTAGACTTTGGAGTTTGCAGGAAAGCTCCCACCGAGCCAGAATTCAGCCTTGGAGGAAGGACACTGCCTGCTAACACTGATGCCCGAGGCAGCTTTGAGCAGACACCCGCTGAGTTGAGATCAAACCTGAGGGTGGAGGGGTTTCCTGGCAGATGGTGCTGATCTCTCTGAAGTTGCACAGGATGCTCATTCTGATAGGGCAGAACAAACTGCCAACTGAATCCAACTGGTACTGCTGGAAACAACTGCTACAGCAGCCGATACCGAGAGGGCAGCAGCAGCTTCACTCTTCAGGAGTGAAATGGAAACTGCAGGCATCACTTCCGCTCATAGCCGATTGTCCTAAGGGGCATAAACAGGTTTTGGAATAAATGCAATTCATTCTTGGTAAGCATGCAATTCAACTGGTAAGAGCAGGGGCACACGGATGTCCTAAGAGAGTAACCTCGGGGAGGAACCATCCAGCAAGCCTTGAACATGAGTCCATTTCTTTTCCAGAGAACCTGGGTCTGGCCACCGGTTAATTGTGGTCCAGTTAAGTCAGGACACTAATTTCCAGCGGTGCTCAAGCCTCACCACTTGCCCCTATCTCCAAAAGCAAAGACTCCTGTGACAGGCCAAAGATAACATGTACCCCTCAAAAAGGCACCAAGTTAATGGGACATTAACCACACATGGAATAAAAGTTCGTTTTCATCGTCCTCTCTCTTCCCTCCCCACCACCCTTGCAGGGTCTGGCAGGACCAGGATAAAGAGACAGGGACAGAGGCAGCTTAGTAAAGCTCATCTCCAGGTCTTATTCTCTTTCCTTGGTCCCAGTGCTAATCTCAAGGGCCAATCAGATACAGTCCTATGACAAAGAGCCTAAGCAACAGACCGCGCCCCTTGCTTTTGTTTGGGTCTTGGGCTAAAGGAACCAAAAAGAGGTTGACGTTTTAATAAGTTTCCTCTTGATTCTCCCAAGTCTGACTCCAAATGGGGATTTGAAAAGAGAACTCCGGCTTGTAGTAGAGCCTGCAGTTTTTCCTGGCATGTGCTCATAAGCGGTGGTGCTTTTGTGTGTGCCGATTTAGCTAAGCTTCCCGAAGTCCCATCCAGTTCCGAGTTAGGATTGGCCACAGAGGAAATTGCTGGAGATAAACAAGGCAGAGGAAAAGCAGAAGCCAGTCTGCTCCAAGGTCCGAGTCAGTGTGTCCAGGCATCCACAGCTCACCCACGTGGTCCCTGACCTTCCAGTTCCCCTACCATGTCTGTGGAGCAGCAGTCTGGCCTGCAGCTTCTCAGGTCCCAGGGAATCCCCTTCTTCAAGATTTCTGCAGGTGCACGTGCAGGTCTGTAGCACAGGATGCGGCTCCTTCTGCAGGTACCCACGTGGTGGAGGTCAGGCAGCGAGATCAGGCAGGTCCCACCTTGTCCTCCCTCTCCCCGAGCCCTGCTGATCAGTGGTGGCTCTTGGCCCACCATCAAACCAGAGGCAACACTATCTGACCGACTTATTCCCCAGGTCCCCCAGCGACATAGTCCAGTTCCCATCATAAACCCCTTATTCCATATCACTTGAACTTCAGTACAATAATCTAGGTTAAGCTAGATTATGCTGGGGAGACAAGTTATGCCTAACCCTGAACAAGCTTTATTTCTGCTTGTGGCCCATCACAGCTCTGTGCTGCGTCGTCTCCACTCTGGGACCCAGGCTGAAGGAGCTGCCTCTGTTCAGAACATCGCTGGTCACTGACACATGGAGAGAGACAGGGAACCACACCTGCTCTTGAGGCTCTGCCTGCAGGGACTCCCGCCACGTCCCTCACACTCGGCCAAAGCAGTCCCACAGAAATGCCTCAGTGCAACAGGAAAGGGGGGGAACATAATGCAATATGTATATGGTTTCTTTCTCACAGTAAACATATATATCATTTCTCCACACCAATTCTGCAGTTCTCTAACATCAGCTAGGTATCCACTGATTCGATTCAATTCTGACACTAACTTAGCACAGACCCCACAGGTTAAGGGCTCAGTCCCACAGGATGGCCCCATTTTAGCTGCAAATAAGGTGCCCAGGCTGCCCACACTTCTGCCCAGCCAATTCAGGGGTTCTCATGACCACCTCCTTGGGTATAACCATTTGCTAGAATGACTCAGAACTCAGGGAAGTACTTTACTTACCAGGTCATTATAAAGGGAACAACTCCGGAACAGCTAAATGTGTAGGACTGAAAGGGCGAGGACTGCGCCCTCCATCTTGCCCCGTACCCTCCATGTTGGGGCAGCCGCCATGTGCTCAGGAGGGTACCTCCTTCCCGGAAGCCCCGGCCTCTGCTGGCCACGCCCGGGATTTCTTTAAACTAACCAATGACAATCAAGGGACGTGCGCGCCATAGAGATGACCACATCCTGTGTAACAAGACCCGACTTGCGCCTGGCCAATCGGCAGGGCCCACAGTCAGCTCCCCTCCCCTTGCTCCACCCCCCTATAAAACTGCTCGTCCCATCGGGCTTCACGCTCTCGGCCACTGCGCTTACTGTTGCATCGGTGAGTGTGGTTGGGGAGCCGAACTAGTTCGAAATGAAGGACTCTTTGCTTTTGCATCGGACTCGCTGGCTCCCTGTGGGTTCTTGGGAATCTTAAAATCTGGGCACAACAGGACAAAGTATGGAGAGGTGGCGCTTCAGTGAGTTCAGCAACTTGGAAGCTCACTGAACCCCATAGTGTAGGGGTTTTTATGGAAGTTTCTGTAGGAGGTGTGATTGGTTAAATCATTGACCATTGGTGACTGAACTCAATTTCCAGCCTGTCTCCCCTCCCAGAATCAGGGGGTGAAGCTGAGAGTACAAACCTCTTATCATCTGGTTTGTTTTTCTGGCTAGAGAACCCAATCCTGAAGCTATTTACTCTCCCGCCACACCCATGAGTCATCTCATCAGCATACAAAAGAAAGTACATTCCAAGGGTTCTAGGAGCTCTAGGCCAGGATCTGGGGACAAAGATCACATATTTATTTATTTTTTATGCCATCATGTGAAACAAAAACAGATGAGGACACAAAAACATCCTTCAGGAATCTAACAGTTTGCAGAAAGGCTTCAGGTTTGAAGATCAACATTGTCTCTCTTTCCATCACAAATGACTGTAGTGTTCACTCAGCAACATTTTGGGGACCTGAATTAGGTACAAGCAGTGTAGTGGGGGATATTTTAAGACTAAGTCAGTATTCTGCTTATTTCTATTATTTTTAGTAGTTTTCCTTTGGGACTAAAATGCTACATTTTATTACAGTTGCAAGATGATAAAATATTTATTTGAGAAATGAATGAGTTGAATATTGGGTCACTCCCGAATCTTGAGACCCAAGAGGAAAATGATGGGTTTTTTCCACTCTAATCTGTCAAAACTAGACAAACTTTAATGTGGCCGGGGGGATTGACATTGCAAGTGCTTGAGAAATAAATTAAAGGAGTGTCACAGTTTATTTCCTAGATGCTCATAAAACTACTTCTACTTTTTAGCTATCATATAATAAATAGCCCTCATATAATGCTATTATGAGAAGGTTTCTCCTTGTGTTTTGAACTAACTTGAAAATTAACTTGAGAACACTATACCTGAAGTTGTTTGATTTCTCTCTACTTTTCACCTCTGGGCTCTATACTTACTGAGTATATAGAGTATATGTTGTTCATTTTGGTATATTCAGTGGTTATCATGGTTCCTGGCATAGAGTAGATGCCCAACAAATGCTTATATATTACCATATCTTATCTATTTTAAGATGCACATTTTTTCACATTTTAAGCTCTCTGAAGTTGGTATGTATCTTGCGATTAATAATGGTTTACATCACTGTCTCCCATTTTTGAAACCTTCCATACCTTCTGGTAAGTTGAAGAAAGCCTCAACTTCACAGCATATTCTATTTGATCAAATATGGGTAATTAATAAATTATTCAAATGTTACTTTTCTAGAGTTATTATAATATTGAGTCAAACATATTTTATAAAGTGATGTCCTGGGGATGACATTAAATACTCTTTCACAGTTTTATAGCCTCATAAATTAGGTGTTTAACTCAAAATTAATCAGCATTCTTTTTGTTACTTATCTGTTCAAATAAAAATATAATTCTCCAAATGGAGTTTATCATGTTAACCAAACTGATTACCTTTATCCTGCCATGTAATTGAGACATGGGCAGAGATTTTGTTGTCCTTTTATTCATTCTTTTATTATTTACTCAAAAGTATTGACATGTTTCACCTTAATTAGTGTTGTGTGTTAACTCAATTATTATATGTTGAGTCACATAGTCACATACTCTGCTGCGAGCTGTGGTGTGGGGGAGTTATTTGCCATCCCCATGCCATCTGAGTCCTACGCCATGGGCGAAGTCTCCACTAATCCATTAGCATTTGTCTATGTGAAGCGCAGTGGTCACTACACTGTGACCAACCATCTATCTCCTGAGCTTAGTAAGTAACCTGCTGTTGTTGTTCTTCTATTTTTGAATTTCAATTCACCTGTGCATGGCTGCCTTGTTCTCTAACACGCCTCTTGTATGCTTGGTGATTTTAATAGCGAGGGGAAAGCATTTCATTATAAACTGCATGACCATATTTGTTTAATTTGGAATCAAGGAAACCAAGAGGCATTCTTTTAAAAACTGTGTGCATGTATGCTGTGAATGAAGGATACCGATGAAAGAAAGAAAAAAAAGTCTTATTTTCAGAGGATCAGGCTGTTTGTTATAGCAGATGATCAGAAATGCTGCCTGAAATTCTGCCCTGGTCCATTTCATCAGCTGCAGGCATGACAAGCTTACCAATTACGCCGGCGTTTGCAGATGGACATAAGGGAAACTCCTTATATTAGACATGAAAAGATTAGTCAAATGGATACGCTCTTTTCTGATTTTTTTAGATAGAAGATAAGTTAATGTGTTTAGTTACATGTGAAATATGGGACTATATGTTACTTTCAAATAAGGGCCAAGTAATTGATATTGCACTGTTGGGCACTTACCGTAGAGAAATAAAAACAGGTTTACACAAAAGCCTGTACACAGATGTTCAGAGAAGCTTTATTTATAACAGACTCAAACTTTGGGGGGAGGGGAAACCATGCCCTTCCATAGGTGAATGATTAATTCCTTTTCCACTGAATCTATATATTGAAGCAGCTACCGAGAACCAGCAAGGTGCTTAGAATGAGTGGAGTATAGTTCTTATTGAGGTTGGCCATCCATCGCCTGGGAACTTGTTAAAAATGTAAACCCTCCAACGAAAGGCACCCCAGACCCACTGGGTCAGGAACCCTGCCAGTGAGATTAACAAGCTCTGCAAGCTGACTTTGATGCTAAAGTTTGAGGACCTCTGGTCCACAAATAAACCGTTAGCAGGTGGTGTTGAAGTGCCATATTACATGTGTCTGCAAAGCACTTTGGAAAAAGGGAGAAACAGCAAATACCTGGGAAAATTCAGAAGGAGTGTACAGAAGAGATGACATTTGAGCCAAACTTAAAGGCAAATAGGATTTTATTCTTAAAATTAGCAAATCCTTATGGAGCCCATACTATCACGGTCACTCTGCCAGACTGAGGAAGTTTCATAAGCAATAGTTCAATAGGCGTCATTGAGCAATCACTCAGGCAGATTTACCAGGAGGAAGCCCAAGGCTCCCTCACGTTCTGGGATCCCTGCCTCTGTGTTTGTAATTATACAAAATTATGAGAGTACATAAGTGTGTGCTCTTTTTCTTACATTGGACCACACAAAACCTGGACTATGCTTAGGGTATGAGGGAGATAGTAAGGAAGCAAGTAGGCCCTTCCGGTAAAGAAAACCATCTATGCCAGGGGACAGAGACAGGGAGTGACGAGTCTGTTGGCGAGACCAGTGTGAGTGACTAACAGGGTTCATTACCAGAGGCCTTGGACTTTATCTTCTACTCAGTAGATAACATTAGAGACTTTCAGCAGGTGCCTGCCTGCATTTAACAAAGGTAACTGTAGCAACTGTACAAGGCAGCAGATTGATGAAGAGAGAGATGAGAGCCAGGCAGATGGGTCAGCAGCAAAATGAAAGGGCCTGGCAGGGAAATGTTGAGGGTGGAGATTCAGGCAATGGGAGTGAATTTGAGGGACAGTGCAGAGAGAGTATCTACCTCAGGATCCACTGGAAGATAAGCCAGGTAAAGACATTGAAAGTTATTTTTAGATTTAGAGTTTGGGTGTTTGGGGTGCATTATCATGTGGATAATAAACCTTGCAACGCAGAGAAAACTCTTAGAGAAGCTGTTGAGTTTCATGGGGAAAATAATGGAGCTCCAATTTCAGTAAGTTGCATTTTTCTACATTATGCTTCTCTCATTCTGAAGTATGTAATTCTAATTAACTACTTTTTGAGAAGGGCTACACATTTGAAAGAAAAATCACTTATACATAGCCCAGTGCTTTATAATTATACAATATCATTATTCTTAAAATTATGTTCTATAGTCACTAATTAAATCATTATTTCTAAAGAACATGAAATGGGACTTAAGTACATAGACCAAAGTCTGCCTTACTGATAAAATATGAATCAAGCAGACTTTAAAATAACTTAGCACCATGTCTGATGGCTAGAAAAAAATGGGTTTTTAAAAATATATTTTATTGATTTTTTACAGAGAGGAAGGGAGAGAGATAGAGAGTTAGAAACATAGATGAGAGAGAAACATCGATCAGCT
>NW_006285913.1:448650-449249 GCF_000327345.1 Myotis davidii
ATAACTTCTAGGATGAAAAGGTCAGAAGACTCCCCCTTATCGTATCATTAAATGAACGATAGCAGAGCAGTTGAGGAGAAGTAAGATCCAGGTGGAGGTTGGGGGTTAATGGAAGGAAGCTTAAAGTTGCCTGTCAGAGATATGCATGGCAAAAGAGGTGAATTATATGTGAAATCCATATCAAAGAACACTAAACAGATTTTGTGCCCTGATGTGATTACACAGATTAGACATCTAGCAACGCATAAAGCAGCAGGTCTCAAGAAAAAGGTCATCTACATATGAAAACATGCTCAAAGTCACTAATCATCCGAGAGATGCAAATCAAAACAACAATGAGGTACCATCTCACACCTGTCAGACTGGCTATCATCAACAAATCAACAAACGACAAGTGCTGGAGAGGATGTGGAGAAAAAGGAACACTTGTGCACTGCTGGTGGGAATGCAGACTGGTGCAGCCACTATGGAAGACAGTATGGAGTTTCCTCAAAAAGCTACAAATGGAACTCCCATTTGACCCTGTGATCCCACTCTTAGGAATATATCCTAAGAAACCACAAACACCAATCAGAAAGGATATATGCACCCCTATGTTC
>NW_006285913.1:449442-450446 GCF_000327345.1 Myotis davidii
TTGTATGCATGCATATAAGCATAACCAATGGACATAAGACACTGGGGAATAGGGGAGGCTAGGGGACTGTCTAGGGCGGGGGGAAAAAATGGACACATATGTAATACCCTTTGTAATAAAAAATAAAATTTAAAAAAAAAGAAAAGAAAAAGGTCATCTAAATATCCCTAAATGATTGTTCACTGAGATTATTCAGAAAGAGTGAACATGGAGGATGAGGGAGATCTGTTTTTGGTGCATGAGCTTTGCAGTGTCTGTTAAACATCATGGCTTACTCATTGCCATTTTACAGGGAAGCCGTTGCCAGGGCACCCGGTCCTAATGTAATGTTCTGTGTGCCGGGCATGGCGTTGCTAAACACAACAGAGAACAACAGTGGGTGCTCTGGCGTTCCCATGAAAGGCTTCAGGCCAGCTTAGCAGACATCAGAGTTCCTTCCTGTGAATTATGAATTGAAACACCTGGAATTCTGACAGTGCATCCCGATCACATTCTGCTCTTAGGATTAGAAATTGTTCCCTCCTTTGCTGGATTTATCTCAAATTTGGTTGAAGTTAATGTGTGTGTCACATTTTCCTTTTATCCATTCATTTGTTGGATATTTAGGTTGTTTCCAAATCCAGGCTATTGTAAATAACGCTGCAATGAATATGAAAGTGCAGAGCATGATGCTAATTTCATTTCTTTTAGCTATATACTAAGAAGTAGGATTGCTAGATCAGATAGTAGTTCTATTTTTAATTTTTTGAGGAACTACTGTGATGTTTTCCATAATGGCTGTACCAATTTACACTCCCACCAACAATGTACAAGGGTTCCCTTTTTTCTTTTTTTTAATTTTTTATTACAAAGGGTATTACATATGTGTCCATTCCCCCCCTCCCCTAGACAGTCCCCTAGCCTCCCCTATCCCCCAGTGTCTTATGTCCATTGGGTATGCTTATATGCATGCATACAAGTCCTTTGGTTGATCTCTTACTCCACTCCCTCATGCCCCCCAACCA
>NW_006285913.1:455647-498376 GCF_000327345.1 Myotis davidii
CGAATTAAGAGAATTAGGGGATAGGAAGATGGAAAAGAAAAAGATAAAAGAGAAAAAAGAAAAGTATGGACCAAAAAAAGGAGTGCAAAAATGAAATTGGGAAAAAGAAGGGGGGAAAATAAAAGCGAGAAAAGAAAAAAAAAAGAGTGAAAAGAGAGAATGAAGTGGAAGAGGGGAAGAGACTTTTTATATGATGAGAATACTCCTATAGAACCACCACTGGTGGTGGCAAGAAGAAACAGATGAAAAAATAGGTGGTTACCACTAATTCCAGCAAATTCCAGCAACAGCTCCCTGTAGATGGATGCAAACTAGAAACAACCAATAATATAATGATGAAAATAGAACGGAGAACACTAATCCCAAAATAAAATAGATACAACACAACAAGGCACCACGTACCAGGCACTAAACACAAATATATTCACAATATTATTAACCCCAAATAAAGGAGGCCACCCGAATTAAGAGAATTAGGGGATAAGGCAGAAGGAAAAGAAAAAGATAAAAGAGAAAAAAGAAAAGTATGGATCAAAAAAAGGAGTGAAAAAATGAAATTGGGAAAAAGAAGGGGGGAAAATAAAAGCGAGAAAAGAAAAGAAAAAAAAGAGTGAAAAGAGAGAATGAAGTGGAAGAGGGAAGGAGGCTTTTTATATGATGAGAATACTCCTATAGAACCACCACTAATCTCAGCAAATTCCAGCAACAGCTCCCTGTAGATGGATGCAAACTAGAAACAACCAATAATATAACAATGAAAATAGAATGGAGAACACTAATCCCAAAATAAAATAAAGAGAAAATAAAATGGCACTTTAAAAGATGGTAAAATGGTAGCAGTAATAATACTGGTTAAAAATAAGAAGGTAGTAATTAAAAGGGTAAAACCAGGTGATGGAAAAAGAGGGAAAAAAAAGAAGAAATGTATTTATTTCTAATAGGCTTTTGTGTGTTTGTCTTTAAGGTTTTCTACATATCTTGTCATCGGGAAACAGTGATAATTTTGCTTCCTTTCCAATTTGGTTACCTTTTATTCTTTGTCTTGCTTAATTGCTCTGGCTAAGACTTTCCATACTCTACTGAATAGATGTGAAAAGAGTGGACATTCTTGCCTTGTACTGGATCACAGAGGAAAAGCTTTCTGTTTTTACCATTGAGAATGATGTTAGCTGTGGGATTTTCATACATGGCCTTCTTTTGCATTGAAATAAGTTTCTTCTACACCTATTTTGTTGAGTTTTTATTTTGAATGAATATTACATTTTGTCAAATGCTTTTTCTTGTGATTCTATGTTCTGTTAACCTTTTATTCTGTTAATGTGATATATCAGTCAACTTGTGTATGTTGAACCACCCTTTTATCCCAGGGATAAATTCCACTTGCTCCTAGTGTATAATCTTTCCAGTGTGCTGTTGAATTTAGTTTATTAATATTCTATTGAGGGTTTTTGCATCTAAGTTTATTAGAAATATCAGCCTGTAGTTTTCTTTTCTTGTGGTGTCTTTGTTTGGTAACTGGGTGATACAGGAGTCATAGAATGAGTTTGAAAGTGTCCCCTCCTCTTCTGTGTCTTGGAAGAGGTTAAGGAGAACTAATATTAGCTCTTCTTCAAATGTTCGGTGGAGTTCAACCGTGAATCCCTGGGTTTTTCTTTGTTGTGAGGGTTTTTTATTACTGATTCAGTTTCCTTACTCATTATTGGTCTGTTCAGGCTTTACATTTCCTCTTGATTTAGTCTTGGTAGGTTGTATATTGGTAAGAGTGGGTTCAGCTCTTTCACTTTTTTAAAATTGGTCTAAGAACAGACGGAAACTTGATTTAATGAATACAGATTGCAGCTGGTTCTCCTTCTTCGTTCCCATGTCAGTTGATAACTTTCCCATAGGCTAGAAATCTCAATCATTTCCTCTCCTTCCTTCTTCCTCACTCTGCATAACCAACTTTATTTTTGGAATGCTTTTCCTGTCTCGCTCCTTCTGTGCATTTCCGATGGACATAACTCCTTGCAGCTCCAAGTGTGATCTATGGGCCAGCAGCACTGTCATCAACTAGCAGCTTGTTAGAAATGCAGAATCTCAGACTGTATCTAGACCTGCTAAATCAGAATCTGCATTTTTTAAAAGAGGGAAGATTAATAAATAAAATCAGAAATAAAGAATATTGTAACTGATACTATAGAAATTCAAAGGATCATAAGACACAACTATGAACAGTCATCTGCCAACAAATAACGTAGAAGAAACAGATAAATGCTTCTGTTTTATTTTCAACTAGAAGCCCAATGCATGAAATTCGTGCAAGGGGCACAGCCCCAGCGCCCACCTCTGCCTCGGCCCTTGCAGACCCGGTTTCATCCAGAAGGTTGTCTGGTCTCATTAGCATATTACACTTTTATTACTATAGATACTGACCTATAAGTCCATGCAAGGTGATTCTAGTGCTAAATTGTTGAGAGGGTCTTTTTTCTGACTTTTAGGATAAGAAGAAAATATGGATAAATTTGAGAAAGACCTTCCTAGGGAAATGTAAGCTTTTATACTCAGAAAGGCACCCTGAGTTTAACAGAATTATAGTGTAAAGGGTACTTGGAAATCATGTAGTTTAGCTACATTATTTGTAATTAAGAAAATTAAGGCCCTAAAATGTGACATATTAAAATTTAGATAGGATATAAAAGAAATGGCTTCTTCCTGTTTCCTACATTGGGAATTTTTTTTTTCACTAAACCAAAGATGTTTTATTTTATTTCTTTGGATAATATAGAGTAGAGTTTTTGAGCCAAATTCTGGGAAGAAAATGCATTAACAAAATCTGAAGTGCTTTTCATTGAGTATTAAACCACAGTAAAGAGCCAGAATTTTAAAATGTAAATGCACCGTCATACTGCGGTTAAAGCACCAAATGGAATATTCTGAATGTAGCAATCAAATATCATGGAGAAGTCATCAATGTTTAAACCATAAATCATCAAAAAGAGGGTAGAAGGAATCTCTATTACTTTATGGGATGCAATCAGGGGCTCTTCCTTCAAATATACTTACTAATGAATATCCATGTGATGCACCGGGTACTTTGATTATTTCCATCCTTTCTGCAAAGCTAAAGGCGAAAAATGCTAACTTGATTCTCAGGTACAGAGTTATTTTAAGCGAGCAAAATATAGTGAAATATTATGTCTCTAATAAGTTTCCTGCATGGCCGCTTAGTTTCAGTGTCTCTAGGATAGGAGTCAAGAATCTTTCCTTAGTATTTATAAGTCTTCAAATGTTCACCAAAAGGACGGGAATTAAGAAAGTATTGACTCTTTTATATGAAAAAGGTGTTGGTATGTAGGTGCTACAGAAAGGCGCATGGTGTCAAAGGCAGATATCATGGACTTACAAGTCTCTCCTGGGGGGGCCAGCACAGCTCGACATCCCTTGTCCCATAACCCCAAACGCCGTAGTCCCCAAATCACCTCCAAGTCACCCTGGCCTGATAATGCTGAGTTCCCAGCCCTTGTTTAGCCTGCCAGCAGTTATCATATGACCTAAGTAGAACAGTGATCATCCTGGAAAACAGAAAGCAAACCTGACTCGCACTAACAGCTAGACTTGGTATTCTCCTGGTGAATATAAACCATTTCACAGTAAACCAGTTTCAGACAAGACCACTCTGTGTCCCTCATGAAATAAGATTAAAACAAAAAACAAGATCACAGTGATCATGACTAAACACAGACCAAAAAAGAACATTGTCCAAACCAGAAGCATGACCAAACATCCCTCCTTTTTGTGTGTGTGTTTTGTTTGGTTTTGGTTTTCTGGCTGATATGAGTGGCTACAGCTTCTTTATCCATTACAGTTTTAGCCCCACATTATTTCCCCTGTTTTCTAGATAAAATTATTAAGCTATCCAATGATAGAATTACCTCTCTTTTGGATAGCATTCACTCCAGAAAAAAAATCCTACTTCCTTAACCCCTTCACAAAATTACCTAAAATGACCCCAAATCCCACCTGAGAAGCAGCATATTCTAAGATTACACGGAAATGTAATAAAAACTCAAATTAAGGACTTTGAGTTGAGAAGTGAAATCAGTGAAAATTTATCAATTTCTTGGTAAGAGGAACTGGAATTAGGAACCTAGAAATGCTCTGGAGAGAATACATATTTGAAAAAAAGAAGAAGAAGAAAGAGATAAATGTGTGGTTTCTTTCATCCCGTTTACAAAATATTTAGTGCCTATTATGTGCCATGCATGATTCTGAAAACTGGGGATATAATGATAGGGGGAGGGGAAGTATTAAGGGATGGCAACAAACCTTAGTATCAAAAAGATGTCTGTAGAAGAAACTGATGGTTGTCAGATGGGAGGGGGGTGCAAGGGGATGGGATTAAGAAGTACAAACTGCCCTGACCGGTTTGGCTCAGTGGATAGAGCGTCGGCCTGCGGACCAAAGGGTCTCAGGTTTGATTCTGGCCAAGGGCATGTACCTTGGTTGCGGGCACAACCCCGGTAGTGGGTGTGCAGGAGGCAGCTGATCGATGTTTCTCTCTCATCGATGTTTCTAACTCTCTATCCCTCTCCTTCCTCTCTGTAAAATAATCAATAAAATATATTTAAAAAAAAAAGAAGAACAAATTGCCAGTTATAAAAATCAGCCACAGGTATATAAAGTACAGCCTAAGGAATATAATCAATAATATTTTAATAACTACGTATGGTGTCACATGGGTACTAGACTTATCGGGATGGCCACTTCCTAAGTTATATAAATGTCTAATCACTATGTTGTAAGTCTAATACAGTAGGTCCTTTGTTCTTACGGTGCAAGGTAACACGATTTTCACCATAAGTCAGAACCCACCTACTTAAGTACCTACGTCACTCACTCACATGGAGCACATACACAGCAGTAATGAAGTGAAACAGTAACAAAAATTTAAAGATAACAATTCCTGACCTTTCCTTGTGGTAAATAAATAATAAAAAACATAAAACACATATGTACATACGTCGAAATGACAGAACTTTTTTTTTATAAAAATAAATGGGAGATGGCGATTAACCACAAATCGACGTACGTCGAGTCTGACGTAACCCGAGGATTGCCTGTATAGTATTGAATGTCAACTGTAATCAAGATTTTTTTAAAAAAAAAAATACTGATATAAGAATAAAAACACAATCAGAAAAAAAAATCTGGCAAGTCCTAAAGATGATTAAAGGATTAGGAAAATCTAACACATAAAAGAAAGATACCAAGGTGCTTTATCTCTTAAAGGCAAGAAACCAGCCATTGCTCAGTGTAGAACAAGAAAACAAAATGAAACTGTGCTATAATGTAAGAGATTAAGACAAATGTCTGCTCTCTTATTAAATGTGGATATGAGTTAAATTAGTATGTTATCAACTCTCCTCTTTGGGAGACTAAAAAGATGTGGTTTAGTTGCATCTACTGGGGGCAGTTTGATTGAGACCTAGATGCATCCTTGCCCAAGGGCTGACAGATGGATCAAATGATCTCTCAGCATCCCTTCCAGCCCCACACTTCTGTTTTCCTAGGATTGTTGGACTAGGATGTTAGCTGAGTCAGATTTGCCCTTGCAAGTTAGTGGAGGAGTCAGCTGCTTGAAAGAAAACAGGTAGACTTTTTGTCTCCAAAATAAATGCCTCTCTACCCTTTCCAAATTAAATTATACCATTACATTATACCATTATTTTTTCTTGCATCACTACATATTTTTAGTCTTATAGAGTTCTTAATTGAATACCTAAGTGAAAATAAACTCAACCTTATCTGATAAAAACTTAGCAGCAAACCAAGACTGGAAATGCAGGACGAGGGAGTCCCAAAGCAGAGAGAAAACAGACATGACTATCACTAACAAACTGCACCTAATTGATAAGCTTTAGACTTATGCAGAAGATAGCCCTCTCCACCCTCCCAGCTGAGTTTAGCTATTCATTCTTTTTAAATTAAATTTATTGGGGTAATATTGGTTAATAACATCATACAGGTTTCAGGTGTGTAATCTTATAATAAATCATCTGTATATTGCATTGTGTGCTCACCACCCAAAGGCTAGTCTCCTTTCCTCACCATATATTTGACCCCCTTTATTCTCTTCATCCTCCTCCTACCCACCTTGCCCTTTGGTAACTACCATACTGTTGTCTGTGAGTTTGTTTTTGTTGTTGTTGTTGTTCACTTGTTGCTTTTTGTTATATATTCCACATATGAGTGAAATCACATGGTTCTGGTTCCTTTCCACCTTTCCTATTTTGCTTAGCATGATGCTCTCAAGACCATCCAAGTTGTTGCAAAATGCAATGTTGCATCCTTTTATATGGCTGAGTAGTAGTCCCTATTACCAGGTCTTCTTCATCCAATTGAAGGACACTTAGGTCGTAAATAATGGTGCAATGAACATAGGGATACATATGTCTTTACGAATAAGTGCTTTTAAATTTTTCGAGTTGATATCCAGAAGAAGGATTGCTGGGTCATATGGTAACTCCATTCTTAATTTTTTGAGGAACCTCCATAGTTACTGTGCCAATTTACATTTTCACCAGCAGCATACAGGGTTTCCTTTTCTCCACACCCTCTCCAATACTTGTTTGTTTCCTTATTGATAACATGTGTGAGGTGGTATTTGATTGCAATTTTGATTTGCATTTCCCTTATAGCTAATGAAGTTGAACATCTTTTCATTTATCCATTGGCCATCTGTGTCTTCTTGGGAAACATGTCTGCTCAGGTCCTCTGCTCATTTTTAAATTGGAATTTTTGTTTTGTTCTGAGTTGTATGAGTTCTTTATATATTTTGGATATCAGTCCCTTGTTGGAGGTATCTTTTGCAAAAATACAAGTCATTCTTTCAACGACTTTGGAATTCCTACCAGTGCAGAGCACTAGACAAAACACTAGGGCACTACAGCAAGCAGCAGACATGGCTCTTGCCTTCCTGCAAAACACTGAACACATGGTAAACACATAGTGAATTACTAAATGAAGCCTACATATACACCGCAGATAACAATTGAATTGCAGTGTGCACAAAGCACCACCATTCTAGGCACTTGGAATGGGGTGGTAACAGAATGGACAAATCCTTGGCCCTCTGGAGGCTACATTCTGGTCAAAGGAAGTTATACAATGAAAGCACAAGGTGTTCTAAGAACTATGACGAGGAAACCTATCCTAGCTGACAAGTCCTCCCTGAGAAAGGGATGTTTCTCTTGGTGAAAGGCATGTGATGGCGAAAGAGGAGGTACCAATCCTGGCGAGCGTTCCATGTAAAGTTACCAAATGTTGTCAGACTACCACGATTTGCTTGTTAGTAGGATAAAGGGTAATATTTTTATCAGTATTATTCTAATATTTGCGCAATAAATAATTTTAAACAACATCAAAATCATACTTATAACTGTTATCTTATTTTTACCTTGTAGCTTTAATGTATTGGTCTTTACATTTATAAATTATGATCAAATTATATATGGGTATGACATAATTTAGAGAATTAAAAATCAAATAGGAGTTTTACCCTCATGATTCAAGCCCTGAGTCTAATTCCAAAATGTGTTTGATGTTGCTGAATGCAAACAAGATAACATGTTTGACACTGTGACATGGATCTTTCCCACCTACACTGAATATGAATTATAGGTTGGTTCCTGCACTACAGGTGGACCTGTGGCAGCCCAGCAGTATCTCCTATGTCTCAGAGGGAACAGTCACTGATGTCCATATTCCCCACAATGGTTCCCGCGCCTTGCTAGCCTTTTTACAGGAAGCCAACATCCCATACAAGTAAGCATTTTTTTTTCATTGTTTAGTCCATTTGTACTAAGTTGAACTGAATTATAGCTGTATTCAGGTTATTTACTGAGTGCCAATGATGTTGTGTCAGGTACTGTTTATCCAACTGGGAAAACCAACATGAATATAACAATTATATTTATCTTTGAGCTTATTAATGTAATGGTAAAGAGAGAAACCACATCGACATATTTCACCATCACCACCAAGTCATCAGTATGAACACAGAAGGTATTTTTTTCTGTGGGAGGAAAGTAGAGAAGCCTAGCAATGCCTAGAAGGCGAATGAGGTTGTTTTAAATATATTTTATTGATTTTTTACAGAGAGGAAGGGAGAGGGATAGAGAGTTAGAAACATTGATCAGCTGCCTCCTGCACACCTCCTACTGGGGATGTGCCTGCAACCAAGGTACATGCCCTTGACCAGAATTGAATCTGGGACTTTTCAGTCCGCAGGCTGACACTCTATCCACTGAGCCAAACCACTTAGGGCAGCAGGGAGAGCTTTTTGTAGGAGCTGTTCAATTAGGCAAAGGATGAGACTCAGGACCTTGCAAACAGAGGAGACAATGCAAGCGAAGGGAAGAAGCAGCATAGTGTGTGTGCAGGAAACTGAGGTAGGTCTGTGTTATTAGTGTACAAAATTCAAATCAGTAGAAAAAAAATGGTGGAGAGTCAGAGGAGGTCAGGTTGTGGGAAGAATGATGTTCACTCTTATCCTGTGGGCGGTGCTGCACAGGTGGAGGATGCAAGCAAGGGAGACACACACACATAACTGGATAGAGACTGCAATCATGGTCCATGTAAGAGATAGTGAGGACCTGAGTCACGACCAGAGTAGTGGATCAGGAGAGCATTCAATAAAATAGTTCAGCCCTGACCGGTTTGGCTCAGTGGATAGAGCATCGGCCTGCGGACTGAAGGGTCCCGGGTTCGATTCCGGTCAAGGGCATGTACCTTGGTTGCGGGCACATCCCCAGTGGGAGATGTGCAGGAGGCAGCTGATCGATGTTTCTAACTCTCTATCCCTCTCCCTTCCTCTCTATAAAAAATCAATAAAATATATTTAAAATAAAATAAGATAAAATAAAATAGTTCAGAGGCAAAACCTCCTGGACTCCTCACTTGGTTGGATGCAGGTGCCAAGAGAAAGAAGTCAAGGATGATGCCAAGTCTTCTAGCTTGGGTGAATGAGCAGCCAGATTCATACAGATTTGGATATTTTCAGGTTTTCTTAAGGACTAGTTATGCTAGCACGAATAGAACAGGAGTCAAAGAAGAAATGAAAGACTTTCAAGAGAGGGAATATCAGTGGTACCAAATACTGCAATGAGACCAGCAAGAAAAGGATTGAACAGTTTCCTCTGGATTTGGCAATAGGATCAGTGTTGGTAACTCTAATTGAGGAATTAGATTGTCAGGAGTAGGAGACAGAGAAGCAAACAGGAGGTGAGAACATGGAGCAGCAGAGAAGATGACTGCTCTTGGAAGGTAAAATGAGAGCAGTAGAGAATGAGGAGTGACTACAGGGAGATGCAGTATCAGTGACTGCTTGAGTTTGGAATTTGTTTGGGGAGGGGGCAATTTGGGCTTGTCTATAGGCTGAGGGGAAGGGCCAGTAGGAAAGAAGATGATGATGAGGCCAGAAAGAATGCAAAAGTGGAGATGTGAGTTTAAATAGTGGGAAGGAACATTACTCTCTGAGACTGAAGACGTAAGTGTGGGACTAGTTGAAAGAGATGATAACTGGTGGCTAACTTTTTTGAAGAAGCAAAATTATCTTCTGAAAGTGAAAAAACAAGGGTTGAAGAATGTTCCAAGAGAAAAACTAAGGTGGGCACCAAGAAAAGAAGTTGTTGCAGATACTAGAGCTTATAGCCCTGATAAAGAGTTGAGATTTCATTGAGCAGGACCACAGAAAGATCATGGTCATAATGACATTCCTAGTGAGATACTAGCTCAAGTATTCATCCATGGGGTCTAATCTGGATAGGAAAGGAGGAGAGTTTGGGAGGAATGATGGGGGACAGGGGTGACAGGAGAATCAAGGAAGGGGTGAAGATCTTTATATTTAAAATAGGTGTAGTGTGACTGAGGACAACAAACTAAATGCAAGTTTTGACAGTGTTGGCTATTGGATATTAAGAAATCTAGGATAGAACATTTATGGCTGGTGACAAGATTAGGGGGTAACCATGGGACAGATGGCTGAAGTGTAGTAGAGATCATTGAGGATGAAGTGGTCAAGAATGGGTGGATAAATAACCAGAGAATCATCATAGCACTCTTAAATCTCCTTGGCTGATGACAAGATTAGAGGTGGAGAGATATAATAGGACGGGAATATCAGGAAGTATGCAGGAGCTAGAGAAAAGCAACTAGGAATGGTGTGATGCTGAAGAAAGGATAAGCTTTTCCTGGAAGTTAGAAGATTAAGGGGGAAGGAGAAATGGGGGCCCAGGAGAATGCTGACCTCCCTCCCTTCTGGCCCCATGTTAAGTGGAATGGAAGAAGAGAAAGCCATAAAAGAATCTGCGCCCTACCCGGTTTGGCTCAGTGGATAGAGCGTCGGCCTGCGGGCTGAAAGGTCCCAGGTTCGATTCCGGCCAAGGGCATGTACGTTGGTTGCGGGCACATCCCCAGTAGGAGGTGTGCAGGAGGCAGCTGATTGATGTTTCTCTCTCATTGATGTTTCTAACTCTCTATCCGTCTCCTTTCCTCTCTGTGAAAAATCAATAAAATATATTTTAAGAAAATAAAAAGAATCTGCATCCTTAAGAGCATCCAGTCTCTATTAGGGCAAGAATATAAGAGAGAGTTCTCTGAAGAGACTGGAGGATGTAGGAAGCCTATTTACAGAGAACGAGGGATTCCAGAAAGTTCACTGAAAAAGGAAGTGGAGGGATGGGGAGTCAATGCAGGATCTGAAGTGCATTGTAGTAATGAGACTAGACTGAGCGACTTACCTTTTGTTTGGAATCCTAGGATTTCGGGATTGACAAGCATGATTGTCAATAACTAACCTCAGCTACCCCCAATTTTTTAAATCCTCACTTGAAGATATGTTCCCATTGATTTTTAGAGAGAGAGTGGAAGAAAGAGAGAAATATCAATGTGAGAAAAACGCATCGATTGGTTACCTCCTGCATGAGCCCTGACCAGGGCCCAGGCTGTGGAGGAGCCTGCAACCAAAGTACGTGCCCTTGATCGGAATCAAACCTGGGACCGTACAATCCACAGACTGATACTCTATCCACTGAGCCAAACTGGCTAGGGCAACCCCCAATTTTTTAGCAAGTTCTGGTACTGACAGAACAAGCACAAAGATCTGTAATGATGTGGCGAGGCCTGGGATGGGCTCATGGCTCTTGGGATTAATGGTGAAGGCCCTAGTCTCTGTGAAAGGCTGGACCAACGGTGCAACATGACAGTGACATCCCTCCCTGGTCCACACAAATAATTCCCTGCCAGAAAAATAATTGCAGCCTTATTAAAGTACTGATTTGCTTTTTCAGTAAGATATTTTATCTGTGCTTCTACAACAGGGTAGAGGCACAGCTGTGCATAAAACTATTGTTCATATTGAACATATTTTAATCATTGCTGTAGCTTTGATTTTCTGAATGCCCAGCAGGAAAGAGCTTGGTAATTATATCTATAGGTGCTCAGTAACAACTCACATGCTTCATTAATTATTATTCGCTAGCAAAGAATATACCAGTTATTTTAACAAGTCTCTATTTCCTGCTATTAAATATAGGTCATGTGGAGCTAACAGAATAAAAATCACACTGTATGTCACGGAGGATAGAGTCTAAAAATGAGTGTTTTAAATCAGTTGTCTCCTCGTGGAGATAATAATTTAGAATTATTCATTTTGTTGGTCGCAAGATAATAACACATAAGAGTATATTAAATTCCACAGGACCAGTAGGTAGAGATCACTTTAATTGACTTTTATTATTGGAGCCTGGAGTATTTTCAAAATATTATCATTTACTCTGTACAACTATACATATTTATAGCTATAGTCATTTTTAAAGCGGAGATAATGTGACCCCATGTGTCTGGCCCCTAGGTGATCAATTCCTCTTACTGACATGACAAATAAGAGACTCATTTTGCCATAAAAAAAAACTGTCATTTATTGTGTAAGTTAAATACCTATAAAAATTGGTCATGGAACTTCAAATTTGGAGTTCCCTCTTCCACCCTGGAAGCTTGGGGGAGGTGGTTTTGTACTAAGTGATGACATCACTTGGAAAGTTCTTCATAGGAGCTCATACAATTGGTAGGAATAATAATCAGCTGTAAAGAACTAAGAAAATACAACAGCTACAGAAACCACTTCTGGGCTCCATTTCCTGGCCTTTTCATCAATCCATTAGTTTCCAATAAACTACTTGATGAGGAAAATGGGCTAGAACTTCCAAATCACAATTATTTTCATTTTCAGGTTGGTCTCTTTGGGCCTGTATTAAGGTGCAGGCTAAGTTATTGAAAATAGCAGTATGATTGTATTTATTCACACAACCATTTAGTTTGTATAACTACTCAATCAATGGTAGTCATTATTACTATTATTATTAGGGAACATATGCTTAAACCTTTACATTTTATATTTATTACACCATTTATTTAACAGCTTTTATTTCCTGAAAAAAAATAACATTTCCCAAAATTTGGCATTCTTAGAAATATCAGTATTTGCTGCCCTCACTTCATAGATGCATGATTTTCTTTTTATATTCCCTGATTTTTATATTATCTCCATTTAATTTTCATCATGTCTATTATTACATATCCAGGATCCTCATAGAAGATCTTCAGAAAGTACTGGAAAAGGGAAGCAGTTCGCAAGCTCAGAGAAATCGAAGATCCCTCTCTGAATATAATTATGAAGTTTATCACTCCTTAGAAGACGTATGTAATCAAAGGGGCTTTCCTTGCTTTTTTGAAAATTAATTTTTATCAGATCTAAGGATTGAGAATGAAGCACTAAGAGGCAGGGGCTAGAGGAAGAGTATATATAGCTCTTTATACTGCCTAGGCGCCTCAGTCTTCCACTAAGCCTTTAACTAACTGCTATATAAGAAGTAGCAAAGTAATTTTAATTCATTTGCTCCACCCACCCCTACGCAGGACATGGGAAATGCATTGGAAAAGTGAAGTAACGTTGTTATAACTGTGGTTATAAAGACCTTAACTTAAAAGTCAGGTGCACTTATCGATGGAAGGTAGAGTGAGCTCGAGTTTGAGAGCAATGATTTGGTTGAGGGATAAGAGTGAACTTTGCTTCTTACCCCACACCCTCTGCAAGCCTGTGACCTCCCAAAGGCCAGGCTTCATCTGTGGCACCTCAAGGCTTATTACTGTGCTGTTATTTATTCTACCTGGAAAACACAGCAACCTCATTCCCACTACCATGTCCTTTACTGTTCACCTGGACACAAATCTCAGCTTAAGCAGGAAGACAGCTGCTTCTACTGAATCAGAACTCCACTCCCACCTCCAGCCCCCAGCATCTTGCATGCACCATAGCACGTGGATGTACGATTATTTGATCAATGCCTTTCTCTCTCATAAGCTGCAAGTTCCATGAGGACAGGCATTTCTCGTTCACCACTATATCCCTAGTGGCAAGCAAATAGACCTCCAAACAGAGAGTTGAGGACAGAATGAATAAATGAATGCACATATATATATTTTCCATACTTCTCCGAATTGAGCAAAAGAATGCCGGGCATAGAATTCGTGAGATCCTGTTACATATTCTTAAGAGAATTTTTGGTTCTCTTGATAATGACTTTCCTTTCAAGAGTATTTCTATATATTTTATGTTACAATAAGGAAAGGCTTTAGATAACTTGGCACAGGGATGTGCTATTAACATGAACTAGAAAAAAGTCAAAAATTTAAAATATATCTATATAGATATGTATGCATACATACATACATAGGCTCATTAGACTAAGAAAAAAAATATAGTACCTTCCAAAATATTTCTTCAGCACAGATTCTTTTACATCATGGAATAGTGGGACATTTTTGTGTGACTTCCTTACTCCTCATGGAGTTTTTAAGTCAGAAATGTCACCCATCTTTCTAAGTGCCTTATTCATCCATCTCCAGTGTACCTACTGATGACAGGTAAGTGTATGTGAAAGGATTGATGCAAATGCATCACTATAACTGGGGAATTTACTCAGATTATGCCCTCCAATATGTGGCTTGATAGAATACCATTAAATGCAAAAAATAATGTCTTTTTCTCAGCATCTTCTGTTCAGTAGCAAATTATAATATATTGCACTTCAATGAACACTTTTAAGTTGTCTGAACGATTTTCTTGAAAGCAATTTCCTTTTTTTACTCTTAAATAGTTGGGAGGAAATGAAAATAAATTTTGATTTTCAAAAGGAACCCAGAACACATTAATTTTTTAAAAAACTCTGCCATCAAGATATTAATGACAAATGATAGTAGAAGGTATGCTTTAAAGAGGGAGCAATATACAGACATGAAGCTACTATTTGTAAAGGCAGAAAATAAAAGGTAACGTTAAATATCCCGAAGAAATTTAAAATAGAATTTTTGACTTTTGTTCAATTTTATATTCCATGTGTGTTCTTTGTGTTCTGGGACCTATTGTTGTCTTGTTACCTTCTCTTCTCTAAAAGCTCTATAATTATGGAGTCTGACATGGTCTTTATTTATTTGCTTTTAGATTCAAAATTGGATGCATCATCTGAATAATACTCATTCAGACCTCATTCACATGTTCTCTATTGGAAAATCATATGAGGGAAGATCTCTCCTTGTTTTAAAGGTAAAAGCAGGAAATTATTAGGTAAAAAAACAGGAAATTATTAACTAAAATATTTGCTAAACATTAACTTTGATCTATGGGGGAAAGAAGTGAAATGGTCTGTCATAGTGTCAAATATTTAACATTATCTGATAATTTCAGAAAACAAGTTCCCTTAGGTTTTCAAGCCATATTGAATTTTTGCCATTGAGTATTCCAGAGAATACTAACATATTGATGCACCTAAAAAATAATGACCTTCAAAATGATTTGCGAGTTGGTGCTACATAAAAGTGATGCGTCATTCCCAGCCCTTCACCTTATATTCTCTTCTACAGCTCTCTACCTCTTCACATGCAAACACTCAAAAAGATTTAAAATAAAACATCCCTCTCTACTTTCTCCCCGTCTATTGAGACCTTGACTCACTGGCCGTCGTGCCCCCACCACTCTTCTAAACCACTAGGTTTTCCTCCCATCTCTTTGACCATTCTCTCAGGTTCCTCATTCCTATCCTTTCCTTACGTTCTGGCAATCCCAGGATTCTATCCTCAAATGCGCTCTCATTCTACAAACGATCTCCGGATGGGCATATCCACCCCACGGTTTCAACTATCATTCTAGAGACTCTGCTATTCAGTGGCGTCCACTGTCTGGAGCTTTAAAATGCATCCATCATTGCCTGCTTTACATTCTCATCTCAATAGTCACAAAAGCACCTCCCCTCAGAATGGCACCACGCTGCTCCCAGTCTAAAAACATGAGCATCAGCCTAATTTCCTCTCCTTGATTTTTACCACCAAGAACATTCATTCTTCCTTCTAAATAACGTTTGGAGCTGCACCGACCTTCTCTTTTGTCCTCACTTATTGCTGGATCTGTTCCCCCTGGACTATCCCAATAATGGCCTCCGTACTGAACTTCCCTTTGAAACCAGCCTCTACCCTCTCATCCTCTCACCCACCTCCACTGCTGTCAGTGTGGGCTCTCGCTCTCTCCCCCTGACTCCAAACACACTTGCCCCAAGGGATTCAGGATGAGCCAGCTCCATCTGCCCTTCCTCCTACCTGGGAAGCAGTCCCTCAGATATGGTGTGCTTAGGTTCTCTTCCACGCTTGTGATGCCTCTTCCTACTTGTCTGCCAGGCAAAGCTTCCTCAAGTGCTCAAGTGCTCAAGAAGAAGGCCCCTCTTTTGAGAAGCCTTCTTTTCTTTTTCAGGAAAAAATTAGACATGTTCCCAAATTAACTTACACATTTTCACATCATACTGATTAATTGCTCGTATGTCTGCCCACCCCACTCGCATATAAATCCTGTCTTTCATCTTTGAATCTCTGGTGCTGAGTACAGTGTCTGACATGGAAAAGGATTTCCTGAGTGAACTAATGAATAAACGAAAATTAGATCCCCTATAAATATAAAGTCAAGAGCCACCTATCGATTACTGGGTTAGAAACCATTATAAGGTAATATTCATAATCTATACTAATAAAAGGGTAATATGCTAATTAGACCAGGAGACCTTCCAGGTGTCCTTCTGGACAAAGCCATGGTGGCAGGGCTGAGGCAGAGGTGATTAGGGGCAATCAGGCCAGGAGGGGAGGTCAGTTGAGGGTGATCAGGCCGACGAGGGGGGGCAGTAGGAGGTGAGCAGTTGGGGGCAATCAGGCCGGCAAAGGGGGGTAGTTGGGGGTGAGCAGGCCGGCAGGCAGAGTGGTTAGGGACGATCAGGCAGGCAAGCGGGTGAGTGGTTAGGAGCCAGCAATCCCAGATTATGAGAGGGATGTCCGACTGCCAGTTTAGGCCCAATCCCACAGGGATCCCCTGAGGGGTCCCAGATTGGAGAGGGTGCAGGCTGGGCTGAGGAAACCACCCCCGCCCCCTGCACAAATTTCCTGCACTGGGCCACTAGTAGGAGTATAAAGAAAAATCTGTCACTTAATTGTATAATTCAAGTTGTTTTGTGTTTTTCCATTTTGCGTTTAAATAAAATTTTACTTTGTCCACCTATAAAACATAGCTAATTCTTTACAAAAGACTCCTTGGGAGTATTTCTGATTTCATAGATGGAGGCGAGGTGGAAAATTTGGCTTTTTACTTAACAGTCACATATTCTATTAAAATAGAGAAGCAAATCTCTCTAAGGAATTGCTATTTTCCCTGTGTATTTTCCAATTCTTTGATTTGTAATCAGGGCAATAAATGTGTTTCTGTGTAAACAAATCTGGACTTCTGAAATAGGAAATCACTTTCTCTTTTTTATGGGTTATCAAATGAAACCTTATTAAATTATGCTGGTAAGTAAATCCAAAAATAAAAGCCTGCATTGGTTACTGTGAATTCTCTTGTTTTCAGCTGGGCAGGCGATCCCGAGCTTACAAACGAGCTGTCTGGATAGACTGTGGTATTCATGCAAGAGAATGGATTGGTCCTGCCTTTTGTCAGTGGTTTGTAAAAGAAGTAAGTTAAACCTTTTACACAATGCCCATTTCAGCTAGTCAGTGGCTCCCATGTGTTTTTATTCTGTTCAAGGAACAAAACTGGGAACGTGAAACCAGTGATACCTGCTTGAATGATAACGTAGTGATTCTGAGTCGCTTTCATGTTTATGAAGACCTCTCATGACCCTGGCTCAGCTTATCATCACCTCTGCCCTTAGAGGTTGGAATTACCAACCCTCATGATAGAGAAGGAGCCTGGGATTCAGAGCATTTATGAATTTGTAACCAATTAGAAACCAGCCATAGTAGCTGATATATGGCAAAAGGCTAAAAATCAAATTTATGGTGTTCCAGAGAGGATTCTTATATAATATTCAACATCATTTGTCTTCTCTGTCAAAATGATCTCACACATGCTATAACAATAAAGAGATGAGCAAGTAATTGCATTTTTCCCTCCTGCTATGGATCTGTAATTTAGATACCAAAGACCTTTAACATCTGTGAATTTAACATTGTCAGTATTTTTCATCGACTCTAATTATTAATGACTCAGTGATTTCTCACTTTCCAAAGGCTTCTGTATGTTAGTGTATCTAGTGGGTCCCTATCCCAAGAATGGGCAATTTCATGAACCAACATCTTAACATGTTTGAATATTTTTCTATCCTTGTCAAGAATGTAATGACTTTCGTGGTGGTTGTTTTTTAATCTTGACTTCTTATTTTTTTTAAAAAACTCTTAAAAGAAAACCAACCACTATAGTACTGGTGCTAAAAATGAAAAAGACTAAGGAAATGAAGGTTCTAAGCCAAAAAGTAACCTACAAATATGTTTAGCCCTGTACTTACAGAGAACCATTAAGGATACCAAAGATATTTTAAAACTTCAGTCTTATAGGGAAATTATATGCTCTAGTGTGAGGTGTGGGATTTTGAGGACTCTCCTAGCCTTGTAAAATGTCAAGAAAGTACTGAATTTGTTAAGTCTGCCACTACCAAACCCATAAAAGTATCCTTAATTTTATAAATATTATGTAATAATAAAATTTTCAAACTATTCCCGCTCAGTGTTTTGAGTAATTCATATTCTTTAAAAGACAATTTCACCCAAATAGGACAAACGCAAAATCAAATAAGAAATTAACTCTATTACCTATTGTATTAAATATCCATTGTATAGATAAACATACTATCTGCTTTATCAAGTTTCAAAAAGAGGAGAAATTAGTTAAGTACAGAACACCTATTGTTTCTAGACCACGGTCCTGTGTGCGATTGAAGGACATAAGAAATTTACCTCAGCCCGCATGTGCGGCCTCTTCCTTAGAACACCTACACTTATTTTATATGTTCATGGTATTATCTCTTTTTTGCACCAAGGGTAGAGACTCTATCTTGTTCAGTGCCAAATCCCCAGCACCCAGAGCAACACCTGGCACTTAATAAATTTTTCAAACATTTGTTAATGGGAATAATGAGAATCCAGTGGTAATGAAGTGGAAAGATTTCTGAGAGAGGACTTGTCAAATCGCCTCATGTAATATGAATGGTACCACCTGGATTTTTGCAAGGCACAATCTGTAAAGTCATAGGTAGCAGCTCTATAACTCAAGCTACATGTCCCAGGAAGAGGAAGACACCATGTAACCACAGAAAAAGAAAGAGGCACATATAATGACTGCCCATTGAAAATAGTTGATATTGGAGCAAAAGCAAGAAGAACCCATGAAAGTGATGCGCCATTTGACCAAAGATAACTAAAGAAAGGCTTTCCCTTCACCAGGCCATCTTCAAGCACACAGGTATGTCTAGCCATTTTTGTGCCTCTGCTACCCTTTCCATACCTCCCTCACTCTCCTGTTTATGGCAGTTGCTTGCCTCTCCACTTTATCACTTACATTTTCCATGAGTCAGGAGAACAAACAGAAATTGGGGGGTGGGGGAGAAGACTTATGGGATCGCTTGTTTCAGTGGCCTGGTGGAAGTATTGGGGCTGCCAACGTGTGACAGCCACATAGTAGCAGTGTCAGGAGTGGGTCGACATTACAGGCTTATAAGAAATATTCTCATTTGCTTTAAAGCCTCCATTTCCACTAATGGTGGTATTGGGGGCAGAGGGAATAGGGACTTTAAAGATTTAAATAACCTTAAACCTGCCTAGCATTGGAACATCATCTCTTACACACTAACTCAGTCCTTTGTTAAATCCTCAGCCTCCCAAAGAAGGCATTGGGTGGCTGGTCCAAGAGGGGCACCAAGCAGCATCCCTTCCACAAGTGACCTCCCCTCCACCACAGAAGGCCCATGACCAGCTCCCAGGCTCTCAACTCATCTAATTTTCATGCCCCTCTGGGGACACCAGGGAAGCTCTGGGCTCCCTCTCTGCCTCCCAGGAGACTGTAGGATGCTATCTGTCCCCCTCTTGGCTGACACATATAATAAGCCATATAATAAGCACTCAAGGACGGGGTGTCCTTTCAGACATGGCGTAAACAGGACAGAGGTCCTCTTTCCTTACATGTTTTTCTCCAATCGGTCAGTGGTCTCTACCATGTCTTGATTTCCCTGGAGTTCCAACCCCCAAGAGACGAGGGTACTTTCAGAAGCCAAAAGATTGGCTTCCTGCCTTTGCTTTCTCTCTTTCTTGAGTGCTTTAACCCAAACTCAACAGCTTAAAACAACAGTTTCTGTGGGTCAGCAATCCAGGCACAGGATAGCCAGATGCCTCCTGCTCAGATCCCTCACAGGGCTGCGGGGTGGCTGGTCCAAGAGGGGCACCAAGCAGCATCCCTTCCACAAGTGACCTCCCCTCCACCACAGAAGGCCCATGACCAGCTCCCAGGCTCTCAACTCATCTAATTTTCATGCCCCTCTGGGGACACCGGGGAAGCTCTGGGATCCCTCTCTGCCTCCCAGGAGACTGTAAGATGCTATCTGTCCCCCTCTTGGCTGACACATGCCACACTTCTGATTGTCCCTCCTCTCATGCAGGAACACGTGACGGGGTGTCCTTTCAGACATGGCATAAACAGGACAGAGGTTCCTCTTACATGTTTTTCTCCAATCGGTCAGTGGTCTCTACCATGTCTTGATTTCCCTGGAGTTCCAACCCCAAGAGACGAGACACAAACCACAACTGATGGCTCAACTCTATTCAGGGTCAAGATGAAGGAATTAAATAGATGTAAATCCTCCATTTGAGGGCCTCAGGATGGCATCTATGTTGCCATTATTATCAGGTGTCATTCTTATCAAAAGTCTTTCCTGCTCAAACCCATCCTGCTCAATCTTTGTTTTCAAAGTAGAGAGAACCACATAGCAAAATAAATTCCAAATGTGTTAACAATTTAAATTAAAAAAAAACTCAAAAGATATAGAAGGAAATCAGGCCCACCGGTGTTACTCAGTGGTTGAGCATTGGTCCACGACACAAAAGGTCACCAGTTCAACTCCCAGCCAGGGCACATGCCAGGGTTGCAGGTTGGATCCCCAGTAAAGGGCATGTGGAAGGCAGCTGATGGCTGTTTCTATCTCTCTATCCTTCTCCCTTCCTCCATCTCTAAAAATCAATAAACCGTATTTAAACAACAGCAGCAACAACAAAATATCAGCAAGGACATGAAAGAACTCAACAGCACCATCAACCAACAGAATCTAATCAACATTTATAGATCACTCCATCCAGCAACTGCAGAATACACATTCTTTTTTTAAGTGTCTCTGGAACATATATCATGATATACCATATCCTGGGCCAAAAAAACAGGACCTTCACACATTTAAAAAGTATTAAAGTTATACAGACTGTGTTCTCTGACCACAATGAAGTCAATCTAGATATCTATAGCAGAAAAATCACAGGAAAACCTCCACACACTTGGAAATTAACATGCTTTAAAATTATCTAGGGGTCAAAGATAAAAATCTCAAAAAAAATTGAACATATTTAACTGAAGGAAAATTAAAATAGAACATATCAATATTTCTGGGACACAAAGCAATGCTGAGAGAGAAAATATGATAGCATTTAATGCATACATTAGAAAAGAAGGAAAATCTCAAAATAATAATCTAAGCTCTCACCTCAAGAAACTAGAAAATGAAACCAAAGCAAACTGAAGTAAAATATTGATAAAAGAAGAAATCAATGAAATTGAAAACAAAATCAGAAAAAAAATCAGTGAAACAAAGAACTGGTTCTTGAAAATGTTAATGAAATTAATAAAACTCTAGCAAGGAAGACAAAGACAAAAGATAGAAGATACAAATTACCAATATTAGAAATGAAACGGGATATCACTGCAGACCCTGCTGATATCAAAAGGGTAATAGGACAATACTATGAATAACTCTGCACATATAAATTTGACAACTTTCACAAAATGAATCAATAAATTGAAAAACTGCAACTTATTCATTATGAAACAGATAATTCGAATATCCCTATTATTATAAAGGATATTGAATTCATTATTTTAAAATTAAAAGAAATCCTTTGTCCCAGATTGTTTCACTGAAGAATTCAACCAAATGTTCAAAGAAATTTAACACCAGTTCTCCATGATTTCTTTCAGAAAATAGAAGAGGAAAGAACACTTTCAATTCATCTTAGAAAGCTAGTAATTGCCCTGATACCAAAATCAATCAGAGAGTAGGGGGAAAAAGAAAACTAGAGAACAGTATCTCTCATGAAAATAGATTCAGAAATCCTTAGCTAAATACTACCAAACAGAATTCAGCAATCTATAAAAATAATTATGCCCCATGGCCAAGTGGGGTTTATTTCAGGACTGTGTGCCTGGTTGGATATTTGAAAGTTAATCAATGTAATCTAACATAATAATCTCACATAATCTTATCAATTGAGACAGAGAAAGCTTTAACAAAATTCAACATACATTCATCATAAAAACTCAAAAAAATAGGAATACAGGGGAACTTCTTCCACTTTATAAAGAACATCTACAGCCCTAACTGGTTTGGCTCAGTGGACAGAGCGTTGGCCTGCAGACTGAAGGGTTCGATTCCAGTCAAGGGCATGTACCTTGGTTGTGGGCACATCCCCAGTAGGGGGTGTGCAGGAGGCAGCTGATTGATGTTTCTCTCTCGTCGATGTTTCTAACTCTCTATCCCTCTCCCTTCCTCTCTGTAAAAAAATCAATAAAATATATTCAAAGAAAAAAAAAGAACATCTACAAAAATCCTGCAGCAAACATTTATACTTAATGGTGAATGACTAAATGCTTCTTGATAAAATCCGGAACAAAGTAAGGATGGCCACTTTTACCACTCTTAATTAACATAGTGCTGAAAGTCCTAGTCAGTGCCGGCAAGAAAAGGAAATAAGAAGCATATAGATTATAAAGAAATAAATAAAATCATCCTATTTGTAGATGACATAACTGTCTACATCAAAAATCCCAAGGAATCTACAGAAAAATCTATAGAACTAATAAGTGAGTTCAGCAAGATCACAGGATACAAGATACACATACAAAAATAAATTGTATATCTATATATTAGCAACAAGCACATGGATACTAAAATTAAAAAATATAATACCGCCTGGCTGGTGTGGCTCAGTGGTTGAGCATTGACCTATAAACCAGGTGGTCACCGTTCGATTCCTAGTCAGGGCATATACCCAGGTTGCAGGCTCAATCCCCAGTGGGGGGCATGCAGGAGGCAGCCGATCTATCAATGATTCTCTCTCATCATTGATGTTTCTATCCCTCTCACCCTCTCTCTCTCTGAAATCAATAAAAAATATATATATTTTTTTAAATTACAATACCACTTATAACTGCTTGATAAAGTAAAATACCTAGGAGTAAACCTAACAAAACATGTACCAAAGTTTTATGCTAAAAACTACAAAACACTCGTGAAAAATCAAAATCTAAATAAATGGAGAGGAATAGCCTATCCATAGATGGGGGAACGTAACATACAAAAATGTTAATTCTTCTCAAATTGATACACAAATATAACATAATTTATTCCAGCAAGACTTTTTGTAGATATAAGAAAGATTATTCTAAAATTTATATGAAAAGGCAAAGGAACTAAACGAGCTAAAACTCTTTGAAAAAGAATCTTGCTACCCATGTCAAAACATATTATGTGTTTATATTAGCTACACTAATCAAAAGTGTGTGATATTTGTGAAGGGATACTCAGAGATAAATGATCAGAATAGAGGACCCAGAAGTAGACCTATACTCGCATACCCAACTGATTTTCGACAAAGGTACAAAAGCAACTCAATGGAGGAAAGAAAGCCTTTTCAACGTCCTGAAGTGGACTTCCATAGGCAAAAATATGAACCGCGACCTAAGTCTCACACTTTATACAAAAATGAACTTAAAATGAATCTCAGACTTAAATGTAAAATGATAAAACTTTTAGAAAAAAATCAGGATCTAAAGCTAGGCAGAGTCCTTAGACTAGACCCCAAAAGCATGTTCCATAAAATAAAAGTTGGTAAATTGAACATCATCAAACTTAAAACTAAAAAAATTTGTGTGAAAGACCCTATTAAGAGGATGAAAAAGATGAGCTACAAACTGGGAGAAAATATATGCAAACCATATATCTGATTTTTTTAAAAAAAGAGACTCACATTGGGAGTAAACTCAAAACTTGACAATAAAAATGGAAGCAATCCAATTAGAAAATGGCAAAAGACATAAGAGACATTTCACCAGAGAGTAGACCAATGGCAAAAAAAAAAAAAAGGCATACAAAAAGATGCCATGCCATTAGGGCAATTCAAATTAAAACCACCATGAGTTATCACTACACACCTATCAGGATGGCTAAAATTAAAATTATTCATATATACATAGAGAGAGAGGGAGAAAGGGAAAAGAGAGGGACACCGCCGAATGCTTGAGAGAATGCAGAAAAACTGAATCGCTCATACATCGCTGCTGGTGGGAATGCAAAATAACAGACCTACTCTTGAAAACAGTGAACAGTTTCCTTTAAAACTACCATATGCCCCAGTAATTGCACTCTGGGCATTTATCCCAGAGAAATTAACATTTATGTTTGCTCAAAACCTGTTCAGGAATGTTTATAGCAGCTTTATGTCCAATAGCCAAAAACTTGAAACAATCCAGATACCCTTCAGTGGGCAAATGGTTAAACAAGCCAGTACATGCATGCCATGGAAAACTACACAGCAATAAAAAGAAACAAATTATGGGCACACACAATCACCTGAATGAAGCTCCAGGGAGTTACCCTGGAAAACCAATCCCAAGTAGATACGTACTGTATGATTTCATTTATATAATGTTCTTGAAGTGATAAAATTATAGAAACGAAGAGCAGACCAGTGGTTCCTGGCAGTTAAGGAGAGGCGGAGAGGGAGGAAAACTGGATGTGGCCATAAAAGGGCATCATGAGGGGTCCTGGTGGTGGCAGAAAGGCTGAACGAGATATCATACTATCGTTCTGTAAGATGTTACCATTGGGGGAAAGTGGGTGTGGGGACCATACCAGAGTAGCCAGACAGCCAAGGCCACTCAGAGTGTGAAAGGCCTTGTTAGTGTGCTGGGATGTCCAAAGCCACTCTGCGCCTAGGCTCATACCGTACGCAGGTGCAGAGACACAAGCACAACACTCCCCTAGTCTACTGCGCACGCGTGCCCTTCTGTAGCCAAAATATGATTGATGTAACTATTGGCACGAAGCCTTCTTTGTCTCTGGAATAATATACAAGCTACTGACCAGCGAGTCTGCTGGAGTGCGCCACACAGAGATGTGAGGCTACAGAGACCAGCCATTGTGCCGGGCAGCTGCTGAGGCAGAGAGCTCAGGTACCACTACAATGTAAGGTGGCGAGTTTAGAGGCAGCATGCGGCTGCTCAGATAATGACTGTGAACACAGAGACTATTAGAGGCGTTACTATGTGGGAACGTTATGTATGCACCCCCCGATGTACGGCTGCCTGATTGGGACACTGTTACGAAGAGCTGTTTGTCTAATGGCTCATGGCCACTGGCTTCTGCAATAAAGACTACAACCTCTCATGGCTTCTCCATCTAAGACCCAGCGTCCGAGAAGGTCCAGCCCTAGACAGAGGGCCTCAGACCCAACACCTGTAACTAGTGAGCCGAGGATAAAGGAGGAACTTGAACAGTTAGTACAGTGGGCGAGGTTCAAGGCGGAACCTGCCCAGGCACAGTCGGAAAGAATTTAGAAGAATATATGGACTTAGAGCAACTCAGAGCAACAGAGCTTGTGTAGGGCTCTTGCTGTCTCTGACCATGGGTAAACGGTACATGGGATTTATCTATATTGATTCTTATATTTACATGTGAATCTACATTTATCTCAAAAAAACCAAAGAATTTATTATAAAAATAATAACCAGGTCTCCATACTTCTGGGTTCCATTCATCCCTGCTCTCTTCCCTGCTGTATAGTCCTCACCCACAGACCCTGCCTCTATGCCATGGAAACCATACGTATCCAGATGTGGCTCTAGCTCCATATGTCCCCCTCTTCTGCCAGCGTGGCCTCCCATGCCATGCCTTAAGAGCCACTTCCTTTCTGCTCGCCACTCCAATTCAGTGGATGGATCCATGAATGCCTCGACACGCAGCGCTCAGAAGACAGTAACACAAAAGCAAAACTACCTGGCTTTCAATGACTGGTGCGATGGGCTCGATCACAGTTATTTTGAAAATTGCTCAAAATGAACTCATTATCTCCACATCTGACTGCTGGTTGCATTTTAAATGCAAAATATTACATGAGGCGATTGAGGGTTTTTATCTTTTAAATTGATATTATCTTAATTATGTTGAAAAATATAGAGCCATCACTTTTGATTTCAACACTCGCCACCTCTCTTTTTCCTAGTATTCACATCACAGAATGTTCTATCTTGTAAGCAAAATGAAAGAAAGAAATGAAGGTATGCTTGGATTGCAGAATCTCTTTTAAATGCATGTTCATAGCAGGATAGAACCATTACTAACATTGTATTTATAGCACTGGTGGGGGAGGGGTGGTTGGAGAAGGAGGGAACAGACATGGACTCACTAATGAAATATGTCCTACAAATGCCCCTTCACCGTGAAACCAAAAGGGAGCTTTAAGAAACACTATCTGTTGGTGATAAAGTTTTCTTAAATTTATAATGAGCCAAGAGGGATGATACAGACATGAAATTCATCAAAGAAAGAAAACTAGAATAGATACATAAGGAGAAGGAAACAGATAAATACACAGAACTTGGAGGTTACCTTTCTGCAAAAGCAAACGGATGTTATTTACCAGAGTAGAGACTTAAATCTGAGGGTAAACAGAGCAGGAGAAAAAGAAAATAGACAAGTAAAGACTTATGAAAAGGGACACTCACAAAGCTTAAAAGTAATGGACTTAAAAGGTAAAGTACAAAGCAAACAAAACTACCAACTTAAAAAACAGGTGGTGAAGGAAGGCCAGGGGCAAAGTGGGAACCAGGTGGTGAAGGGCAAGGGGTGGGGGAAAAAAAGGGTACATCTGTAATACTCTCAACTATAAAAATATTAAAAACTAGAGGCCCAATTCATGAAATTCATGCAAGGGCCTTGGCCCCCACCACCACCACCGCCACAGCCCCCGCCCATCACAGCTTTGTCCAGAAGGAAGGACGTCCAGAAGGACTTCTGGTCTAATTAGCATATTACACTTTTATTATTATAGACTTGAGGACTGATGCATGAAAATTTGTGCAATAGTAGGCCTTCCTTCCCCCAGCTGCCAGCACCGGCTTCCCTCTGGCACCGGGGACCCGGGCTGGCTTCCCTCCAGCCCTAGCTTTGTCAGGAAGGACATCCAGAATGATGTCCAGAAGATGTCTAGTCTAAATAGCATATTACCCTTTTATTATTATACATAGTAATTATTAAAAAAACAGGTTAAATGCAGTTGAACAGTTCCTCAAAAAATTAAATATTGAGTTACCACATGACCCAAAATTTCACTCTTATGTATATAACCAAGAGAAATAAAAACATATAGCCACACAAAAACTTGCACATGGGTGTTTAAAGCAGCATTATTCATAATAGACAAAAAAGTAAAAGTAACTCAAATGTCCATCAACTAATGAATAAACAAAATGTGGTATATCCATACAAAAAAAGGAATGGAGTATAATACAAGATACAACATGGGTGAACTTGGAAAACGTGCTTAATGAAATAAGCCAGACCCAAAAGACCACATATTGCATGATTCTATTATATGAAATGTCCAAAATAAGCAAATCCATAAAAACAGGAAGTAGATTAGTGGTTGCCAGGATATGGGGGAGAAGAAAGTTGGGAGTGACTACTAATAAGTATGATGGAAAAGTTCTAAAATTAGATAGTAATGATAACTGAACATTATATACTAAAAATCACTGAACTATCCACTGTCAAGTAGTAAATTGTGTGTTATATTAATTACATTTCAATGAAAAAGGAATGACGTGCTGATACGTGCTACAGCATTGATTAACCTTAAAAGCATTGCTTAGTGAAAGAAGCCAGTCATGAAAGACCACATATTACATGATTCCATTTATATGCAATGTCTAAAATAGACGAATTTATAAAGACAGAAAGTAGAATAGCTGTTGCCTGTGGATGGGGGGGTTGATGGAGTTGGGGAATTGATACTTAAAATATAGATTTCTTTTTGGATTATGAAAATATTCTAAAATTATATAGGGGTGATAGTATATCAGTATATACAACTCTGAGTATATTTTTAAAACACTGTATTGTATACTTTATAAGGATGAATTATAAGATGTGCAAATCATTTTCCAATACAGCTGTTATTTTTAGAATTAAATAGGGCTTTCCTAGAAGGTATTTATATTGATCAGTCCAACAATTTCTTGTTGAGCACTACATTTTCAGTGCTCTGCTAGCATTATGAATATCAGCATAAATATAATTCATGGTGCCTGCACTCAAGGAGTCTACATTCTATTTAAAAAAGAAATATTTGTGTCGGAAAACAATAAGCAACAGAAAACAGTGTATCTTAGGGAGTTAAATTGAACTGACTATACTGAAATTGTCAGTCTCCCGGATTGAGTATCTTAAGCCATGACTGGTGCTAGCTAGCCCAGAGTTATGTATAGCACTTACTTTTTGCCTCCGGTAATTCTACATTGCTGTGACAAATCTGACCAGAGTCTTTATTCATAAAACTAGAGGCCTGGTGCACAAATTTGTGCACGGGTGGGGCCCAGCTGGCCCACCCCAATGGGAGCCATCAGGCCAGGCTGGCTGGGGGGAGGGGCTGAGGACGGTTGGCCAGCAGGCCCCGCCCCCGATCAGGGTGTTGGGGCCAACCAGGGGCAGGGCCGGCCCAGGGGCAGGGCTGGCCAGGGGGAGGGGCTGTGGCAATTGGAGCCCAGATCATGTTGGTTGGCTGCCGCAGTGTGCATCATAGCCACCGGTCGTTCTGGTCGTTCCACCATTCCAGTCGCTGTACTTTTATATATATAAATACTTAGACAGTACTCAGGGAAATATTTTTTGATTTCCAAGTGGGAAAGACATTTCCAAGCATAAAAGCAAAGGAGAAGACTTAAAGGAAATGATTGATAGCCCTGGCTTCATAAAATATTTTAGAGGAGTAATTAGTGATGTGAGAACCTGTCCATGGCATGCTGCTATATCCAAGAATAAAATAAAATAAAAACAAGCATGGACATTATTAGTTAAAAAACCACTTAAGTCAACCAAAACTGAATACATTTTATTCTCAAACTACCAGTATTTTAGTATTTCAGTGGTTGTATGCTATTGAACTCAGTAGCAGATCATAGATAAAGCAAGGGTTTGTGAGGAGATGGTCCACAGGCAAATTGAGACAGTAATGATCTGAAACGAGAAGTTCTTCCAGACTTTGAAGATAAAGAAATCAGAAGAGAAAGAATGGGGACAGGAAAGAAAGGAAGGGAGAATGGAGGGAAGAAAAACAGAGAAGAGGAGGGAAGGGAAAGCCTTGCTTAGTTTCCCAGGTGAGCCACAGTATTCTGCTGCTACATAATGTGAGACCTCAGCCTTCCTTGCCCAGCCTGACTACACAGGAAAACCAACTCCATTACACATCCCCTCCCATCTACACTGGCCACCTGTGATGGCTAACCCTGGTACCAAAATCTGGCATGTGATTCAGATGTACTATGCAGATAACTCAAATAGCCAAAAATGGGGGTAAGAGAACTTCAGGGAAGGGAGTTCTTTTCTAAGACCAGCTGATGGCTGTGGGCTGGGTAAGTCATGATGTTCAGAGGTTGTGGTGGGTTGTGTGTAAAGGACAGAGCTCTCTGGAAGATTTGGCGCAGTGGTTGTGGGAAAAGTCCTTCAACTGGGAGGGCTTTCCAGAAAGGGCGATGCTTTCTCCGGGTCTAAGAGCTTTGGAGATAATCTTCTCTTTCAGTATTATATGTCTTGCTGGTTATTAAAGGTAAAAATATAAACCTTCCAATGTAGGTGTAAAATTCAAAGTTTTGGTTAAGAAATATATCACTAAAAATAAAATAAACTTTTTAAAAAAGAGAACTTAAATTTTTTGCTAAAATGGGCTAAAAGCCAGGGAATAAGTAATTGAGTTATTAAGCCCAGATCAAATATTTAATGAATTCAGTTAAGTAAGCAATTAAGTCTTGGTTCTTAACTGCACAGTTTTTAAAAAAAGTTCATCATGTAAAAATGACCTGCATTTTTTAAATTGTCTGACTTTGTTCACCACTATTCCAAGTAATTACAATATTTTGATTTGTTTTCAACCAGCCTTTTTGTACCTTTAATTCCCCATGTTCTCCCATCCTTTTTCTCCTCCCCAGTCTTTTCTTTACTCCTCTGCATCCTCCAACCTAGCTTCTTCTCCCTTTTTATTCAATTTATAATGTGTTGTACAGAGCAAGGTCTATATTAATGTTTGTTCAATTGAATTGAATTGAAATTCATTTCATTCCTTGTACTCCACTATCTAATATCTGAGAGTGTCCTGGGCACTGTTTGTACAGGCTGTTCTTGCTTTTCCTGAGAGTATTGCTGGACTGTAACAGTGACCCTACAAGCTGAAGCCATTAAAATCTATTTTAATAATCCATAGGGAAAATTAAGTTTGTTCTATGACCTTTTCATATTTTTATCAAAGAGATTAAAAACTTTTATTGTTATAAATATGTAGGAAAATGGCCAAAAAGAGTAAACCTAATATTTATTATGCTATAATTGAACATTAGAAATATTAATAATTAAAATGACCTATTTCATTGTAAAAAAAAAACAAAAAACCTTAGGACAGGTAGTTTAGGCAGTGCTTACCTTCTCATTATATAACTTACAACGTGAAGTGAGTGCCTTTATTTATGCCTTGGCAAATTGCCATACTCCTTTCTTAGTTGGGATTGGCTGCCAATATTTTTTCTTTGCCCTTTTAATGTCATAAAATATCTATGTTTTTCTTTAATATGAAATGTTGACAGCATCATTTCTTCTGGATCATCTCCCTCCTTTTTGACACAACCACTTTTCTTATTTTGTACAGTAAGTTCTCCTTCACTAGGTTTCTCTGGCTGCATATCTAGAGTTGAATGGTGGCACTGTCGACATTCCATGGTCACCTTTTTCTTCTATAACTTCATTTACATTTGATTCAAATTTCACCTCTACAACCACTTTCTATTTCTCTGCTGAACTTTTCATCGTTGTTGGCCAATTTCTTCTCACGACCATCCATTTTTGTAACATGCTGCACAGGTTTAGGAGACAAGGGGGCAACACAGCTACACACTTTGCTGTCTCTGTGGGAACTGAATAGCAGATGCTCAGTGACCAATCACCCAAAGACACACTTTAAAAAAAAGTGACATAATTGGTCACAGATGTTGATAACCATCTGTTATTTACATAGTGATCTGTAGACTAAAAATCAATTAGTGGTAACTGAAATTAGAACTGTACTTGTTGGAGGACTGATACTATGTAACGAAACCATGGTAACTGAAATGTATGTATAGCAAAGCGATGCAAAGTGAGTGTACTTCTACTTTTCTTTTTGGTAGATGACAGATTCTTACATAGATTTTAATAATGCCACAAAGTTGGTCCTGGCCTTCATTCTGTTGGTCCTGAGTAAATACAACCAACCTTGTTATTAGGCTATCTCAGTATCTCAAGTTCTAAAATTTGAAGTCGTGTTACTTTGGAAAGAGTAGAGGGGACATGCTTCTAATTTTGTATTCTTCCCGGTAACACAAATTATTTCAAATATGTATCTATGTCTCTTATTAACAAATATAGATGAATAAACACCAATTTTCATTGATCACCTGCTCTGTTAGATTAGTCATCCCTGGGTAGTTTTAAGTATAAATTAACTAAGTATACTAAAAACTAAAATTTAGATGGCTAATAGACATAGAAAAAGATACTCAATATCACTAATCATCAGAAAAATACAAATTAAAGCACAATGAGATATCACCTCACACCTGTCAGAATAGGTATCATCACTAAATCAACAAACAACAAATGTTGGTGGTGATGTGGAGAAAATAAAAGTAGCACTATCTTATGACCCAGTTAATGCACTTCTGGGTATTTATCTGAAAAAAATCCAAAACACTAATTTGAAAAGATATACAATAGCCAAGATATGGAAGCAACCTACGTGCCCATCAATAGACAATTAGATAAAGATGTGGTACATATATACAATGAAATATTGATCAGCCATAAGAAGAATGAAATCTTACCATTTGTGATAGCATGGATGAACCTAGAGGGAATTATGCTAAGTGACATAAGTCAGTCAGAGAAAGACAAGTACCATATGATTTCACTTACATGTGAAATATAAAGAAAAAAACAAATGAGCAAACACACAAGAAACAAACTCAATGAGGGGGTTGAGGGGCTGGATGAAAAGGTAAAAGGATGAAGAGGCACAAATGGGCAGTCACAAAATAGTCATGGGATATAAATACAGCATAGGGAATATAGTCAATAATATTGTAATAACTCTGTATAGTATCAGGTGGGTATTAGACTTATCAGGCGGACTACTCTGTAAATTACATAAATGTCTAACCACTTCCCTGTACACATGAAACTAATATAATATTTGGTGTCAGTTGTACCTGAAATTTTTAAAATATTTTTAATTGGAATTTACAACATTAGCATATGATTTTTCAGCTCTCCATCCTTCATTCACAGAGCCTCTTGCTCATGTTGCTTTCAAACTATTATTTAGTTTCCATCATGCATTTAACAAGCTTCTCATAGTGTGACATCAAATACCTTTATAGATTAAGCTCCCTTTCAAAAATCTCCCTGGAAACTCTCTCCAGCTCTAATTAATTCTCCTAGTATTAAATTTTAAATACTTCTTTTGTGTCAAGATGCACCCACTTAGGTGCTACAACTTTTTTCCATCCTAAATAATTTTCCTCCACTCCAGTCCGGGTGAAGATATTCTTCACCTTGCCTGGTGACGGTGCCCTTCCTTGGGCCTCAGCTGGAACATGCCTACTTCTCCCAATATTCCCTTCTCTGAATGTGTGCTTATTTTTTAGGTCATTTGTAATGATTCTTGAGGGGAAAAATGGAAACTTTAAAAACTACTTTTAAAAGGTCAGTAACACTAGTCTTGGGAGAAAAAGAAAGAAAGAAAAAAACATCCTAGCACCCCAGGTTGTCATGGGGCTCTACAAAAGCAACATCCAACCAAATAAATCCAAAAACAATGAAAAAAAAGGGGGGGGGGAACCTCTTGGGCCTAACTTTACAACACCACACAAAGGCTTCAGTAATTGAAAAAGTGTTCTTCAAATTTAACCAAAGTTCATTTGGTGAATTCTGGTATGACATGTGTATATTTATGGGGAAGACAAAGTAGTCTTGGTATGTGGTGAGTACTAATTAGACTCATTCCTTGTCTTTCTTAATAAATTTCCTTTCCTAATACAAGACATATAATTTTCCTAGCAGAATATAATACTCAAAACTTCTTTGATATCTCTTATTTTAAAATCAAAATCCATTTCCGTTAAGTATTTCTTAGAGAGGTAAGGTGAGTGTAGTACCTAAAGACTACCACACTGAGGCGTTGTGGTGTATTGATTTGTGGCTGCCTTTCAGTTCACCACTACTTAAGTCTTCCTTATAGGTAACAATAGTAGTCAAGAAATTAAACTTGTAAAGCCCAGATGGAAGTTAAATAGTAAGCATCTCCTTTTCTGTGTGTATGGGTGGTGTAAGTTGATTGCTAAAAAGAGCCCTACACATTAGAAGGTTATCATATGTTAGAATGATAGGAAATTGAAAGTTACATGGTCATCTTTTTTCTAGAAACTCCACCTAAACCATAAGAGAAATGATCTATGTCCTAATACGGAAAGCATTCAAGCAAGGAGGTCTCTCAATCATCCTATTCAATACTGAATAGTCATCATAGTGTAATCATTCTCATTTTGACTGACCAGATGGAGAATGGCTACAATTCTTAGAGATTTACAAAAAAAATCACAAATATGGCATATATAATGCATTGACACCTGTTTACTTGTCAAAGGAAAAACAAGTTTTGGCAACTGTTGGAAATTAAGTCCACTTCAGAACAGAATACTAGAGAACAACTTCCTTACTTAATATATTATTTAGAAATAAAGAACTTTAAAAGGAGGCCATATCAATGACCTCAAAATATATAAAACAAAATTTGACAAAATTATAAGGAAAAGTGACAAATCTAATAATGTCAATTTTTTAACACAACTCCCAATGACTAAAACAGCATACAGGCAAAATTTTTTAGTAAGATTATAGATGATATAAACAATGTGTTTATGACTTAATCCAATAAACACATAGAACCCATACCCAATAATTAGAGAATGTATATTCCTTTCAAGTACAATCCCTCTAGATTAAAACATTACAGGTAACTGAAATTCAATCATATATGGAAGTTCTACTAAAGCTATTTGGCCAATAAATTATTATTGAATCTTAATTAAAGGAGAACAGGAGAAAACTATAGTAACATGTATCAACTTGTGTTGATCCCACAGATATTTAAATTATATTTAATAAAATTGTATTTAGTAACTTCTCTTGAATATATCTCTATTTTCATTATTATTTCTAATATAGTGATAGTTTCTAATAATAAACTGCATTATTGGATTGCTCTCTATGAATAGAATTCTCACCATGTAAATACAGATTGCTACTTATGAGGGGTTCAAAATCCTACTTAACTAAGTATAAAAAAAGATTGAAATTTTAAGTATTAAATTTTCCAAGAAAATATATACATAATTTAAGATTTAAGAATTATTTTATTTTGAATTGCAATCCAAATGGGTATAACCATAAAGGTATTTCTCCTTCCAATACATTGTCACCCAGTCCTGCTGCCCAAAGGCAGCCATTGTTACAAATTTCCTATGTGTTTCTCTAAGATACTTTACACATAGACAAACATGCATCAGGAAGAACTTTTTTAAAAAAGGAATGGTATTTCAAAATGTCTTAACACATTCAATGCTTTTCTACTTGAGGCCAAATCTATAGTGCAGAATCTTCAGACTTGGCGTCAGACACAATATAAGTAAAACCCAATTACAAGATCAAGATGAGAGAGATGCTGTATTGTTCATTAAACTTTTTATAGAAAAATCAGGAGAAAACTGTGTCCATGCAATAAGTTCTAAGACTTGAATATGGTACCAGTTAGACATACAAATTAAGTGACATATATAACTACTGTGTGTTATGATGTATCATGTAAAGATATCAAAGATATTAGGTAATTAGTTTGTCCACAATAGAATGGAATCTTAAAAAGAACTGATTATACAAAACCATTGCTTTCTTAAACAACCTAAAATTTAGCCAGATCTGAGACACTGCCAGGGGCTGTCCAATTAATCTGTTTTGTCACCTTTGCTAAAATGTTATTCATACTACAAAAGTCTCAATAAGGAATATGTAATGTCCAAGAGTATAGTTTCTATTACCTTGTTACTTTTAACCCAACGTATTTGGTATTTCCCATGGAGAGAAAGGATTTCTTTCTTTTTTTCTAAATCTGTATTTATAAGAAAACTGTCACCTTTGTCTTTAGGCTCTTCTAACATACAGGAGTGACCCAACCATGAGAAAAATGATGAATCACCTGTATTTTTATATCATGCCTGTGTTTAATGTTGATGGATACCATTTCAGCTGGACCAATGTAAGTCACTTTGCCTATCCAATCAAAAAAAGGTGGAGTAATTCATAGAAAACTGTCACAAAACAGGAAGGAAGCTGTGGGTAGCAGCTCCTGATCCCGAGCTACAAGGGAGACCTCACTCCTTCCCCCATGATAGCAACAACCTTTTGATTTTGTTTGTATGTTTAGCTTTGCATAAGATTTCATATAAATATCCCTAGCCAGTTTGACTCCGTGGATAGAGCCTCGGCCCTTGGACTGATGGGTCCTAGTTCCATTCAGGGAACTAGGTGAGAGGCAACCAATTGATGTCTCTCTCTCACACTGATGTTCCTCTCTCTCTGTGTGTCTTCCACTCTCTGTAAAAATCAACAGAAAAATATCATTGGGTGAGGATTAACAATAACAGCAGCAAAAAGATTTCATGTAAATAAAGATTTCTCCTTTTAAATAAATTGTGAAAAACCACTAGTTTAGTCCAGTTTATTCAATTTGCCTGTAAAGAAATGAGGCCAAGCTAAGGTAAGAGACGGCGGGGTCGTGGCAGACAATGGAGCATAAACCTGAGTGCCCAGTCCTCTTCCCACTCGCTGAATTTATTCTGTTCCAGGAGGAACTCTCCCCTAATGCTGGGATTCATTCACTGTTGTGCTACTAAAATGCATGTGAGTAACCTTGTGAGTATTTTTTTTCTGCAACGATGTTCTTAATTACATTCTAGGATCGATTTTGGAGGAAAACAAGGTCAAGGAACTCAAGGTTTCGCTGCCGTGGAGTGGATGCCAATCGTAACTGGAAAGTGAAATGGTGTGGTAAGTGGGGGACTAATTGAGATTCAGATCCAAAGGTTCCCACAGCTTTTCCACTCAGAAGTAGTGAGCCTCTGAGGACTCTCATGTAAGACTGATGTTTTTCTGTATGTGAAAACCTAATATGTACATTGTAGCTATAATGTACATATTCATGTACATAATTTACAAAACAAAATAAAGGGGTTTAAAATGTGTAAACATCAAGGATTTATATCTGTCAACCCAATCCTGAAAACTGAAAATTTAAAAACAGATGTAAAAGCAAAAAACTGAGGAATGAAGTCTTTGTCATTCAGAAACGAAAACAGGAAGTATGGTTTGTGGTATAAATCTGGTTAAATGTTTTCATCCTTTCGAAGCATCCATCTTATATAAAAACTGTTGTTTGAAATTTTAACCCTGCTATTTCTGGCTTCTGTAGATGCTTGCTGGCTTAAATAATAAGGAAAATAAGACTACTCCCATTTCAGAGAGGCCATTAAACCTTCCCCAGACAAAGTTATCAGTGCTGGCGTCAGGCCAAGTCTTTGGTTGAGGTCTCAAAGCCCCAGCACACAGGGCCCTTCAAGAACTTGCAAAGGGGAAAAAGGTAAAGATGCAAATTATGAACAACAAATATGCATCTATCAACAAGTGAATCTAAGAATCAAGTGAATAAATAATCTGATGAACAAAATGAACTGGTGATTATAATAATAAAATAAAAAAAGAACTTGCAAAGGGAACCAGAAAAAAAAACCCATATTTGGGAGACAAAGAAGGTAAAATCGTATAAATATGAGAAACTTCGGGTGTGATTTCACCCAGAATTTGAGATACATTTCCTCTGGGCCCGCGCGTAATAAACGTGACTCCATCTCTCTAAGCGTTGCTTGGTTCTTCTCGGGTATTTCTGTAACACTTTCACTGAGCGTAACAAGGATCCTGCCATCATCTGTCAAGATGATCAAAGCTGCCAGATCCTTGACGAGAATCCCCCAATCTGCCAGTTATGCACTGATTGGCCACACACATAGCAAGTATATTTTTGCTACAGTCCATATTTCATGGATATGGACCTTTCAAGTAAGAGAGGGTATTATTATAAGGAAGGAAACTTGCAAAATAAAAAAAGCAGGTAGCGTACAAGAGACAGAGAGGGAGGGAGAGAATTAGCCATAGCTAGCGTAGAGGAGGCAAAACTTTATCTTTACCCATCTTGAGATTTTAGCTGGGACTCAAAAACAAAAAGACAGTTTAACGAGGGAAAAACAATTTATCAGCATGTACAATGCATGCCACATGGGGAAAACGTCATGGAAAGTTACTCAAAGTGGCAACTTAGAACTCTGGCTTATCCTGCATCTCCAACAAAGAGCAATGAATTTAAGGAGAAATAGCAGGTCAGCGGAGAGCAGTTTTAGGCTCCCAAGGGCAGCCAACTGTGGGAAGGCAACTACATGGGAGAAAAATCATGGAGTAAAGTTTGATTCAGAATCCTCTGGTCCCTCTCTGGGCTAATAAGAGTCCTGTCTCCAAGAGAAGAATTTACATCCTGTCTTTAGGTAGAAAAGGGGGAGAAGGTAAAGAGAACTTTTCCTGTATTTGCTGCTGCTTCATTGCCTTCAGCTCAAAAATAATTTTTATGTCAAAGAGCATATTTGGGGGTGACATATTTTAGTTCCCTTCACTAGTGTCATATCTGGCAACAGGAGGGAGGGGCAGGAGAAGTATCATCAAAGTGCAGTTGTAAGGAGCTGCCCTTTGGCGGAGTCTTACCTTAGCTCCCCCAAAACATAGACCCTGTGTGACAGAGAGTCTTTGTTAGTCCCTGAGGAATGAGGCCTGTCATAACTCACTCATTCTGTGACACTTTGGGTTCTGTGTTAGATGCTACTCCTCCGGTCCCCACCAACCTCAGACAGAGTAACTGGGCATGGGCTTAGACTCCGCCCACATCTCGCTCCAGGGCACCTCCCTTCATCAGTTAGGACTGGCAAATAAGAATATCAGATAACAAAAAGAATATAGCTCTCAAATATGACAGATATGGTTTTATTCTACCATCATTGCTCAAATAATTTGGGTAATTTTCCTTAATCAAATAACAATACTAATACCCATCCCAAAGGGTTCTTATAGGAATGAAAGGAATTTACGTATGTTTAATGCCTAATTCAGTCCTAGCTTCAAACAGGCATCTAAATGTCAGTGGCCCACCCCTTCCCCCCAACCCTCCAGAATAGTCAGTTCACCTCTGAGCCTCAGGTCAATTGTATAACTAACTGCTTTTCCTTCAGGAGAGTGTTGTGATGATGAGCCATAAGGCGAGCTTAAAAGAGTTTGCACTCATGGGGGAAGAAAAAGCATTGCATAAGTACTAGAAAGTGCTAGCAGTGGTTCTCAACCTTCCTAATGCTGCAACCCTTTAATACAGTTCCTCATGTTGTGGTGACCCCCAACCATAAAATTATTTTCGTTGCTACTTCATAACTGTAATTTTGCTACTGTTATGAATCATAATGTAAATATCTGATATGCAGGATGTATTTTCAGGGGTCGCGACCCACAGGTTGAGAACTGCTGGTTTAGATTTAAAATATTTTTCTTCAACTTGAACTGAGACGACAAGCTTGTTCACATTAACTCCCTAAGACCACTAATTTTTTAAAATTCTGTGTTCCCCTTCTCTGATGGGACCACTGTGCATGCTCCTTAGCTATGTGTTCTGTTTCACTCATTGGCAGCTACCCACATCCATGTGTCATCCACATGATGCCCACCACCATCAGGGTGAGCGGCCTGAATGGGTAACTGAGCTGAGTAACCCTAGCAGGCCAGCCAGCTCTGCCTGCGTAAGGTTAGACTCCTGTTTATATCCAGTTACAAATAACTTTCTTGCTTCCCGTGGCTCTTCTTTCCTTACCCAGCTTGTTTCCTTCATACATATGAAGCCTTCTTTGATTTCTTAGTTTCAACCACTGTCCCAACTAGAATTCCTTTGATTCTTCCCATTTTTTGAATCATTCTGATTCTTTCTATCAATCAACAAGCAAGATGTTGACAAAGGATGATGGCAAATGCCAGTTGCAAAATGACCTTGATAGGCCGTTGTAAGGGATGTGGAAATGCAGACTGCCTGGCTGGGACCATCACTCCTTCCAAACATCTCCCGAGTAGATTCAGCTGATTTGACAGGCAAGCAGATGTGGCCTTCCTCCCTCGCAGCGTCAGACTCATTCCCCACAGCTATATGCTGGGTCGAGGGCATTGAAATAAATGAAATCCCTCAGCGAACCTCCAAATGAGCATAGTGTAAATGGTATGAAATGCCCAGGCCCATGGAAAACCCTACAGCATCGACACTGAACTGCCAAACAACTGCTTCTTTCTTTAGCGTCGGTGAGTCTCACACATCAGGAGTAGAACACAAAACTGCCATGAAAACTCCATCCCAAGAGAAGCATTACGCATTAGGGCATTAAGTAGAGTAGACAGCATACACATGGAAACAAGTACGTCTTTCCAATACGTCATAGCTCCCCCCGGGGGCCTTCAGGTCATGAAATGAGTATCATTGCACTGGAAGTCCAGCAGAGGGACTCAACAAGTCAGAATAGCGGTGGGAAACAAGAATAAATATATCCATTTTATACATTCATTTGCCAAAGTTAATTGAGCACATACCCTCTACTAGGCACTGTGGGGTTTTTCTCCCATCTTTCTATGCACGCTTTTTAAATAATTATAAGCACTGCTTTTTCCAAATTCAAATAAATACAGGAGAGAAGTAAAAGGCTTGGATGATATCCATACTTTAATCCCTAAATAAATCAAGTGTTGCCTAAATATAAATTACTATTAGGACAACCTACAGAATGAAAGAACATGTTTGAAAATCAAACATCTGATAAGAGACTTGTATTTATTCCAAATATTAAAAGAGCTCTCACAACTCAACAATAAAAAAAGACATATAACCCAATGTTAAATGTTCAAATGATTTGAACAGACATTTCTCCAAAGAAGATATACAAATGGGAGTAAATACAAAAAGATGCTCAACATCATTAGCCATCAGGGAAATTCACATCAAGGTACCACTTCACACTTACTAAGATGGCTATAATAAAAAAGAAAGACAATAGCAAGTGTTGGTGAGGGTGTGGAAGAATTGGAACACTCCCACTTGTTGTTGGGAATGTAAAATGATGCAATCACTTACTTGGAAAACTGTTTTATAGTTCCTTAAAAATTTAAATACAGAGTTACTATATGGCCTAGCAATTCCACTCCCAGGTATATACCCAAGAGAAATAAAAATATTTGTCCATATGCTAACCTGCACATAAACATTTACAACAGCATTGTTTATACCGGCCAAAAAGTGGAAACAACCCAACACCTATCAGCTGATGAATAGATAAACAAAATATGGTATATCCGTACAATGGAATATTACTTGGCCATAAAAAAACAGTAAGTATTGATACATGGATGAACCTTGAAACATAATATTATAGGATTACATTTATATGAAATGTCCAAAATAGGCAAATCCATAAAGATAGAGAGTAGTAGATTAGTGGTTACCAAGGGCTAGGAAGAGGGGGAAATGAGTATTGCCTGCCAATAGGTAAGGGGTTTCTTTGGGGGATGATAAAAATACAGGAGTGAGCAAAAGTAGGTTAATAATAAATAAATAAATAAATAAACAAATAAATAAATAAAAACAAGAATGAACTGTGTTTTTAATTTTGCTCATCCTTGTATTTTGGAATTAGATAGTGGTGATGATTGAGAATATGCTAAAATCCATTGACTTGTACACTTCAAAAGAGCGAACTTTATGGTATGTGAATTATAGCTTAATAAAGATGTTCTAAAATTTTTAATTGCCATTTAGGATCTAGTTAGGCACTTAATGAAATATAACTACTCTTTGTAGAACATTCAATGACCTAATATTGTAATTAGGTATAAAATGGAGAAAACCATATTTTTTTGCAGCCCAATTACTATGTCTCTCTCCACACATGCCCTTCTCCTGCCAAAACCCCCTCACTCTATCAAAAAAAAGGGGGAGGGCTGTTTGGATGGGCAAATATTTTGATAGATCACCAGAGATAAAAAGGGAAAATATTACATACTGGCTGTTTTGAGCCAATACCTGTGAAAGAATAGATGGTCACTGGCCATCTTTCTAAGAAGATGAGTTCCTCCCACTGAAGGGCTTTGGTTTTGAGAGAGCTATTCTAGCTGAGAACCTAAGCTGAATTACTATAAAAATATAGGAATTTCAGAGACTAAATTCAGGGCAAGGAGAGTGGGGGCGGGGGGAGAGGAGAGGCGAGGAGAGGAGAGAAGAGGAGAGGAGAGGAGAGGTAACATTGCTAAAACATCTAGAAAGGGACTTTGGAACTCAAAGGTATCTAATGAGGACACAGATAATAATGAGGTGAAGGCCTGGGGTGGGGCAGGAGCTGGATGGAGGCGGGCAATGGGGGGAAAATATGGGGAGACATCCATAATACTCTCAACAATAAAGAAAAAAATGTTGCTGTGAAGTATATAAATCCCCTTCAGTGTTGCATAACCGCCACCACTGGTAACATTCAGTACAATCTGCTTCACTGACTAACGTTTGTGTAATTGGACCTGCTAATTGGGGATGTGAGGAAGTGCTGAGCCTGGCCTCCGGGTGAGCTCAGGAAGAGAACTAACTCATCCTCATCAAATTTCCAGAGGCAGGGAGCTCACAACAGGAGTGCACTGACTTATAAGACAGTGAATTTACATCACTGAGATTTACAGACAGAGTTGGATAACTTTGGGCTGAAAATGGCATAGAGATGGGATGGTCAAACTGGACCCTTAAAATCCCTGCCACCTGTGTTAAGGGTGATTCTAACACATTATATATTAATCCAATTTTAAATCAAAACACATGTATAAGCACCTTCTATAATTCAAGGTGCTGTAAATTGTATCAGAAAATTCTGGAAGATTTGATGAGTCCTTATCTAATGCCCACAGAATTATTTGGAAAGCCAGAGAATATAAAGGGAAAATCTGTTGGCTTATCCTATCTGCTTTACAACCAACTTTGTGTAAAAAGATATTATCTAAAATCTTCTGCAGAGTTTGAGAGAGAAATTTTAAAATTAGAGAATCAATGGGTTAAATTATTATGCTCAGTTGAGCTTTTTATAAAGAGAGTAAAGGGCACAGAGCCTATAGATTTAGATATCATATGGGGTTTGCTTGCTAGTGGTGGTGATCCATGGGTAGCATTTATTAAGGATTCACCATGCACCAAGCTGTGCTAAGTGCTCAAGATGAATCTTTCATAGGTTGATGCTATTATTATCCCTATGTAAATGATGAAGAAACTAAGATTCAGAGAAATTAGGAAGCATGCTCCAAATTACACAAAACTTGAGCCAGAATGGGAAGCCAAGTCTAACTTTGATGCCCATTTCTAGCCATGAGTGTGACCCTTAGGGATCAACTACGATGAACAGTCATTCCTCTCTGTTAAACAACTCGTGTCTGCAAAGGAGCAGTTGGGTACCAAAAGAATATTAAGACTTGGGCTGTTTAACCAAAATAATGAAATACAAATAAGGGAAAG
>NW_006285913.1:498400-501391 GCF_000327345.1 Myotis davidii
GGAATATATGGAGAAGAAAGGAGAGGAAAATTCCCCAGTTACTATTGCTTATCTGGGGCCACCTCATGCCATGCAGATGGTTTGAATTTGCCTGTGATGTCAGGTACATGATTACAAATTCTCCAGGGTATTCTGGTGGAAAAGTTTGACAAACAATGGGTAATTAGAAACCTTTAAAGGGAGGGATAATAAAGAGCTTTTAAAGCCAGAAGTGAAAGACTGATCTCTGAGTGTCACTTGAGCAGGAGTATCAGCCAAAGACAGGTTAGTAAACTACAGCAGGACCGTAAGCCAGGAGGGCGTGGCAAGGATGTAGAGTGTGGAAGCAGCAGCATTCACTTACATCCCAGTAGATGTAAACAATGAATTTCAGAGGGAAAAGTGAGGAGTCTAGGATGACTCAATTCTGGCTAGAGTGACAAATGGATAGAGGCATCATCTACCATGATTTGGCATTTGTGAGAGGTGAGGATTTGATGGCAAATATGCATCTACTTTGAGCAGTGGAGGTGGAGGTGGAGTGCTGGTGAGATTCTAGGGAAGACGTACAATAGGTAACTAGATGTAGACGTGAGAGACTGAAAAAGTTCTAGTCTTATCACATAGGGAGAAGTTGAAGCTTTGGGGACAGATCAGACGGTTACACATGGACAGTGAAAAGAGAAGACAGTCGAAGCAGAACCTTAAGCTTGTATATAACCTTTGGTCCAAGCATCCCATTTTGAAAACACATTATAAGGGAAAGAAAAAAAAGAAAGAGAAAGATATTGCTGACCACTATATCATTTATAATAAGACTGAAAACAACCCAAATGTTGAACTGACAACTGTTAAATAAATTAATATAAATTCATTTGGTGAAAATTTAGGAAGCCATAAATATGGATAAGATCATTTTTTAAATAATTAAAAGCATGTAATATAATATTGAATCTAATTCTGGCTATAACTTTTTCACTGTGAATACAATTCTATAAAAGAATATGATTCTGTATGTACATGTGACAGATATGTGTATGATATATACACATTCACATACTAACACGGGGGGAAAAGACTAGGAAATAAAACGCCAAAATGCTGGTATCAGAGGACTAGTGTTGTGTTTCCTTCCTTTAAATCAGTGGTTCTCAAGCTTCCTAATGCCGCAACCCTTTAATACAGTTCCTCTTGTTGTGGTGACCCCCAATTTCATGGTTACAAATTGAACATAATTAAAGCATAGTGATTAATCACAAAAACAATATGTAATTATATATGTGTTTTCCGATGGCCTTAGGCAACCCCTGTGAAAGGGTCGTTCGGCCCCCAAAGGGGTCACGACCCACAGGTTGAGAACCACTACTTTAAATGTTTTCTAAACTTAGTTTTACAATTTCACTGTAAGGAACAAATTTGGCTTTACTAGTATGCACTCTGTGTTTATTTTCTCTATACAAACTGCAAGTGATTAGCCAAATAACCAATAAACATAAATGTTTTAAAAGCTGCATATAATGAAATGAATCCCAGAGATACAGTAAATACCACTTAAATCTGTGTTCTTGTTGACACTCTTGAGACTTCAAGTTAGGTGACCCTACTGAGAATTTAGCAAAACTCAATAGCACCATGGGAGTCATTCAACAAGTATTTATTGAGTACCTGATATATGTGTGCAGGTACTCTGTATGGATGTTACTCTGGAATGTTTCTTTAGATCAAGGAAACAGTTTCTTAATTTTCTTCAAGTACATTTTTCTCTACCTATGTTCAAAATACACTTTAAATAGAAACACTTTTTCTGATCATCTAATTTGAACCTATTGAAATTCTTATGAATTTATTATGTACCACAGTTCTATGTGTTAAAGACAGAAAGGGGCCAAAATTTGAAGAATATGAGAAAGCAAGCAATATACATTCCTTTGAGAGTGGGAATGGGTACAACTTCTGTGAAAGGGTATTTGGCAATGTCTACAAAATTAAAAAATACACATCCTTTTGACTGAGTAATACAGCAATTCTACTTTTAGAAATGTGTCCTATTGCTATAGTCACATATCTAGAAAAAACACACATGTACAGGGATACTCATCACAGCACTCTTTACAACAAAAGATTAGGGCCTTCCCAAGTGTCCATCAGCAAAGGACTAGTTATGTAAATTACAATTATACAGTAAAATAGAAATAGCCAGAATTATACAGCTGCTTTATGAACTCAATGAAAAAATCTCCAGAATTACACATATACAGAGTTGAACAAAGCAAGGTTTAAGATTAAAACATATAAATAATATTGCTCTTTGTGTAAAAAAAGAGTTTTTTTTAAAGATGGACATGATAAAACTGGCCTTTTGCTTATAAGTGCATAGATTAATGCATAATACAAGAAAGAAGTAAAGGTGATTGCTTCTGGGGAAAAGAAATTGATGTCTAGGCAAATGAAGGCGGGATCAATTTACATGGCACAACCATGCCCATACATTGGCCACTCAAAAAAATTAAAAACTGTAAAAATAAGTCAACAATCATTTCTAAAATTAAGTTAAAATATAATTTTAACTAAAATCAAGCTTCAGAATGCACTATCACCATTAAAAGCACTTCTTTCATATTAGTTTTTGTTATTTAGCTTAATTAGTTATTAGTAAAATGTGGGGGAGTGAGACCAAAAAGAGACAGATCATGGGTCTATGAAGAAGTTATGTTATACACTCCCCACCACCATTCCTCATTGACCCCACTCACCACCCCCACCAAATGGAATGGGGTGGGAAACGCAAGGTTAGAGTTCCCACTTCATTACATATCATCTAATTTAATAAACACCAAAGGCACTGCCTTCCACCCCTCTGGCTTCCCCTTTTATTTCTCTTTATATTCCCCTAACCGTGGTTGGCAAACTGCAGCTCGTGAGCCACATGCGGCTCTTTGGCCCCTTGAGTGTGGCTCTTCCTAAGCCTTAGGAGGACCCTAATTAAGTTGATCACAATGTACCTACCTATAT
>NW_006285913.1:501433-511929 GCF_000327345.1 Myotis davidii
TCGAGCCACATGCGGCTCTTTGGCCCCTTGAGTGTGGCTTTTCCGAAGCCTTAGGAATACCCTAATTAAGTTCCTGGGTTAGGGCATACCTATATAGTTTAAGTTTAAAAAATTTGGCTCTCAAAAGAAACTTCAATCGTTGTTGATATTTGGCTCTGTTGACTAATGACTTCGCCAACCACTGCCCTAGAATATGAAATAGATCAAGAGAAAAAGTGTTACACTGATACAAAACATTTTGCAAAAATTTGTTTTATTATGTAGAGAAATAGAAAGTGTACATCAGCAAAAAAAAAAATTTTAATTCATGTGACATATTTCATTGGAATACAAGAATTGTTTTCTTACACTGGAGTCTATTTAAAATGAGGTTTAAATGCATGCCATTCTAAGCCTGTGTGATTTTGAGAAAGAGATTCCAGAATGGCCTTCCAGCAAGTTCCATGACAAAAACAGCACTAATTATCTGTTTCATCACCCTTAGATTAGGAAGGTGTATTGTCAACAATCAAAGACAAAGTAGTAATATGATTCAAAACTATTGATTCCCTTTTATTATTTGTTGCCATTCTCAGGTATATTCTTATTCTTGGGTATAATCCTATTTGCATATAGTTTGAAGATATGCCAGAAACCTAGATTTTTTTGTGATTTGGGCTTTTGTGCGAGTTCTTACCTTTCATTATAACCTTCAATTATAATAAAACTGACCTTCAGATATAAAACACAAATGGAAGTTTGATGTGACGGACTAAGAGGGACCTTGCTGTAGGGCAGATTGACTCACTCAGTAAATATTTATCGAGCCCCTGCCATGAACAAAGCACAACTCCGGGCAAATAGCACTATTCAGTCCTTGTTCTTGGGAACCAGCAGCCCAGTGAGGGAGCCTGGCGTGTAAACAGCCAGCTGTGATCAAACCACCGTGAAAGCTGACAACTGGAGGCACGAGAGCCTGGCCCACAGACGAGAGAGGAATGGGGAATTCTGCTGGGGTGAGAGTGGGCAAGCAGCAGACAGGCGGCTTTGGAGCTGAGCCTTCCAGGCGTGGAAGGAGCTGGACAATCCAGGCTGAAGGAAGAGGAGAAACAAAGGCAGGTGTGGGAGGGACTGACAGAGTATGAACTGGCTCTGGTAGGGGTGGGGCTGCGGCTGCGGCTGCTTAGGGGGTATACAGAAAAAAAAACAAAAACGTGAGCCTCAAAGGGGCCCATCAGTCGGGGCTTGGACTCCATGCTGAGGGGTCTGCACAGATGTTGTTGCCCGTGAGAAGCTAAGGAAAGTTTGGGGAGTGCGTGGAGGAATGACATACTATATTTGTGCTGTAGAAAAGCAGTCTGAGAGCATGATGAAGGATGGATTAAAGCGTGTGGTGATAGGGACACCCACTGAAAGGCCATGGTGAGAGATTACGAATGCCAACATTAGGTAGGGGCAGAGAAGAGAGAAAGGAGACGATTCAGGAAGGCAGAGCCATGGAACACGGTGCCTGACTTGGGGGTGGGGGGACGCGGTTAAGGGGGAGAGGTAGGGACACTGTGGTAGTTAAAGGGGACTCTAAGCTCTTTAGCCAGGAAATAAAAAATTTAAAAATCCTCCATATATTCAGTTAAAGGGCTTTGACCTCAAAACCAAAGAATGTCAATAGAGAGAAAAGAGAACAAGAAGAATTTTCTGGAAGCATCCTCTAGTCTGAATCATATTGATAAATTTATTAGCTTATTTAATAAATCTTTTAAGGACAGTATACTAGGCTCAGGAGATACAAGAAAAGGGCATAATTCCTGCCCTCAAGAAGATTGATGGTTTAGTAAAAATACAATTACATCAAACTGTGTAGAGATAAATAAAGGGTGCTTATAAGAGTGTATGAGTGTCCTTTTGCCGCTCTGACAAATTACCACAAACGTGGTGGCTTAAATCAACACAACTTTGTTTTCTTACTGCTCTGGAGGCCAGAAGTCCAAAATGGATTTCATCAGGCTGGAGGTGGGGCAAACCACACTCCCTTGGGGGGCTGTAGGGGAGAATCCATTTCCTTGCCTTTTCCAGTGACTAGTGGCCACCTGTATCCCTCATCTCATGACTCTCCCTCCACCTTCAAAGCTAGCAACATAGCACCCTTTCTCTGACTCAGCGTCCCCCTGCTCCTGTCAATTACCCTCTCTTCTGTGTATAATCAAATGTTCCTCCTATAAGTATCCTTTAACTATTAATTTATCACATCTGCAAAGGCCCTTTCTCATAAAAGGTGGCATTCCAAGATTCTATGGATTAGGACCTGGCAGTCTGTGGGGGTTGTTATTCAGCCAGCCACAAGGAATGTAGAGAAAATGCCCCTAATCTGGGCCCTTTATCCGGAAGGCAGTGGTTGGCCATTGGAAAGTTTTAGGCAAAGGAATTACCTATTAAAATTTGCATTTTAGTAAAATTGATTCAGGACTTCTGAAGAAGCAGATTAAGAAGAGCCTAGAGCAAGGGAAACCCCTACAATAATCCAGGAGAGTTCTGGCTAAGACACTATTAGTTGGGTTGGGTGTACTTGAGAGAAATTAAAACAATGCTATCAACAGCTCTTCGTAGACTGTTGGATGCAGTAAATGACTTCCGATTTGGGCAATCAGGAGCCCTATCCCGAGTTTATAATACAAGAGCAGAAACAGGTTTGGGAGGGGGTTGGAGGACAGTAGGCAGGGAGGGAAATTTGTATCTAAGGAAAATGTGTTTAGAAAAATGAAACAATTTGCTTTCCAGCTAAGTTTTCGATTGCAATCTTCTTACAGACTGCCTCTAAGAACAAAAACAAACATCAGTTAGGCTATACAACATTTATTACTGAATTTTACCCTCACATCCTCAGAACAGAATCTAAAGATTTTAAGGAAAAGTAAGTGTGCAATTACACTGGAATTTTTTTTTATTCTGGACTAAAACCACAAACTGTCGATGCTGTAAAGTCTTAGCAATCATTTTCTAGCCAGTAGTTCTCAGCTTTGTTTTCCCCACTACCACGTACCCAAATGATGGTGAGAGCACACTCCTGTGGTGACTTCCCAGCACACCCACTCTAATCAACCATTCCTCTCCCCCGTTACACGAGTATATGAGAATAAATTAAGAGTTATTAATCAGGACAACTAAATCAATCATTTTAAATAATTTTATAACTATAACTAGCTGCTGTGTGACACCCCACACACACAACGGATAGCAACACAACACCAGGTGAGAACCACTGATTGGGGTCCTGGTCCACCCAGGACAAGTGCAGCCGGAGCAGTGACACACCTGTCACTGAGCTCAGCAGTAGTACAGTTCTTACTGGACCCTGGTCTTGTGATGTTCGGGCCATTGCTGCTTCTAGCACCCTTTTCTCCTCCAGTTTTTCTCTAAAGACCACAACCTACCTCATTTTACCATTTAGAGGAACTAATGTTCATACAAGCAACAAAACCTTTGGTCCTTTGTATTTTTTTAAATAAAATTCCACATTTTTAGTTCTATCCATCTTGAGCATCCCCAAGTCTCTTTGCCCTGACAGTCTCCCCAGGGCTCCTAATCCCCGTACTCCCTTTCCCTCCTCTCTGCTCCGCGTACTTGGTCGGCACCACACACTTTACAATTGAATCCTAGGTATCTACATTGCCTTGTCCTCTAATTTCCTCTCGTGTGCGCGTCTGGTCTCCTGTCTAGATTTATGAGGTCCTTGTGGAGTTTCGCATCTCAGTACTCAACAACTGAAGAGGTGATGTACGGCGTGGAAGTTAAATTGCTGAAATGCTCAGAACAGAGATGTATGCTGCTCTATTTGACAGGGCTCAAATCTCTCCCTCTGCACTGCAGAGGTCTGTTACATATTCTGCCCTTGTTCTGCATGTGAAGCTGGCAAAGAGAATTTTGTCTCAGCTCCAGAAACAATATAGAGGCTCCCATAAACTAAGGGAAGACGAATCACCCTTAGATGATCATGCTCCTAAAACCTAAAGTTTTAGGATTGATGCTTCTTGTCCCCTTCCCTTAGAAGTCTGTTTTATCATAGTGTCCTAGATATTGAATCCTTTTCTTGATGTTTTTTACTTGTTTCCTTAAAATGCTGTCTGGTGCTTTCATTTTCTGCTATCTTGATCTTCTGTAGTACAGCAAATATTTCGGATCAGAATCTGCGTAATTGTGACTAGATCTGGACAGGACTCTTCAAGCTGTGTACCCAACACGGCTGTTTAAAATTCCGAAGGCACTTACAGTTCAGTAATGTTTGTGAGCTGTTCCTCTACATTTTAGTAAAGCTTGAATAGTGCCCCCAAAGGCTGTAAATAAAATTAGATCATTTTAGTGGCTTTCTTTCCACCTGAGTTAATTAATTTCCATCTTGGAGGCCCCGCTAGTCATATTCTGTTTCTATTTTTTAAAGACAGGGTTGATATAGATGAGTAAGGCAAAAATTCAGAGAAAAACACAGGCAGAGAGAATTTTGACTATGTTATCCCATTCTGCTGAATCAGTACTTAATCTGTGGTAAATAACATTGGCAGGATTCCAATCCACAAAGTGAACCATAAAATGCTATAGCGTATTCCATTGCCTAATGTGCTTCTCAGACAAACAGCATTAGATCGAGGCATGGCCCTTCTTAATATTATACAGTTTAGCTTGTGCGTGATAATTAGGAAATAAAATGTTGTTTCATTTTATTATGTGTCCAATATTGATCAAACACTGTGCTACGTCCAACAAGTAGGGACATGGGTACGCACACAATTTTCACACAGGATACTCTGCTTTATGACAAATGCAGGTAAATGGTGTTACGTAGAATGGTGTAGCATGTTCTTGGATTGGATAACTCAACATAATATCCTTCCAAAATCAGTATAAATATAATGCAATGCCAATTAGAATCTCAATGGGGCTTTTCATTTGGTTTTCAGCTCTTGAGAATTGATTTTAAAAGATAGTAAATTTATATGATCTAAATAAATAGACCCTAAAAAGCAATAAACTTGCGGGGGGGGGGGGGGGGGGGGGACAGTTAAGGAAACTTGTCTTGCCTAATAGCAGAGCATTCTGTAATGCTAATATAGTTTGCTAGGGTAACAATATGGAAATAGACAAATAGATCAACAGAATAGACAGAGAATCTAGGAATAGATCCATACATGCAGTAGACTTTAATATATGATCAAAGTATTGTTTCAATTCACTGGAAAATGATAAAATATTTAATAAATGATACAGAATTGGCTATCCATATTTTTAAAATTGAAAGCATAGCCATATGTTACATATGTATAAAAAAATCCAGAAGAATTAAAGACTTGGATGAAAAAAAATAAAATGATAAAAAGTCTTAGAAGAAACTCAATACATTATCTATAATCTCTAAGAATAGGGAAAACTTTTTTAACCAACACAAGAAACCCAGAAGTGATTTTTTTTAAAAAGACAGTAGTTATATAAAATTTTAGATGCCTAAATGATTTAAGTTACCATGGACAACTGAATAGAAAAATGATAAATTTGAGGATAAAATGCAGATGACAGACAAGTATGTATACAAAGCTCTTTTATAGACGCGTAAGAAAAAGATAAACAACCCAAGAGAAAATGTGCTAAGGACATGAGTAAGCATCTCAGAGAAGAGTCCAATTGAAATAAACATAGACATCAATGCTCAAACATACTTACAGTAAGAAATAAAAGTTACATTCTTGCCATCAAAATGGCAAATGTCAAAAGGTGATAAAAAATTGATGGGAATATAGTCAATAACGTTGTCATAACAATGTATGACAGCAGATGGGAACTAGACTTACCAGGGTGATCACATCATAAGGTATATAAATGTCTAATCACTGTCGTACATCTAAAACTAATGTAATATCTGTCTCTGTAGGTGATAAACTTAAAAGGTATTATTGGGAGGAATTAAGGAGATATAGAAATCTTATACACTGCTTATGGAAATGCAAATAGTAAAAATCTTGGTAAGCAATCTGATGAAAATGAAAAATACAATCTTAAGGTTAAGGGGTACAGGTCAGGAGTAGAACATTTAACTGCAGATCAAAAACACAATCCTTTTAGAACTTTAAGATTTTGAATCATGTGACCTTAACACCCACTTAAATGTATCCTTCAAGCCATTGTCCTGTGTCTATACATCTGTCCCACAGAAATAAGAGTCCTCACATGTAAGGACATGTGTACTATAATACTTGTTGCAACATTGCTTCTGTCAAGTCAGTCGTAATGTGCCCTACTTTTTATATTGCAGTATTGTTCATAGTAACAAAGAGAGAAATAAACACAATCCCTTGCAATAGGCAGGTGGGAGACTAAATTATGACATAACCACAATGGAATTTAAAAGAATGAATTCAAGTTGACACAAATGGAGTTCCACAAACTAGCATTGAAGGAGATAGCAAGTGGCAAGAAACTATATGATTATGATCCTGTTTTATGACCAAAAATAGCTCCTACAAAAATGAATACATACCTATATAAAAATACCTATATGCAAGGGTACGTGAATACATATATACACAGTTACAGGTGTGAATGTTCACAAACTATATTAACAACTGCACTCACTTGTTAACATAGGCTACCTGAAGGTTAGTTGACAGTGGGGGAAGCAAGTGAAAAATACATTTTTAAAAAGACTACAATGATTGAAAATAAATAAATGGAATATGATCCCACTTAGTTAAATTTAAAAGATATAAATGAAAAGAAAAACAAACACAGGAAATGAAAAAAATAAAAATAAAACTGCCATGGCTGATGTAGCTCAGTTGGTTGTAGTATCAGCCCACACACCAGAAGGTCATGGCACATACCTAGGTTGCTGGTTCAGTCCCCAGTCAGGGCACATACAGAAGGCAACCAATTTCTCTCTCTCTCTCTCTCTCTCTCTCTCTCTCTCTCTCTCTCTCTCTCTCTCTCCCCTCTCTCCCTCTCTCCCTCCCCGCTCCTCTCTCTTTAAAATCAAAATTTTTTAAAGAAGAAAAATAACAACTGAATTTATGTGACAATAACTATGACTTCCCCAAGTAATGCTAACTAGAGGATCCAGCTGCTTTCTTCTAAATCAATTTCCACAGAAGACAGTTTCTGCAAAATGTAAAATAAAACCAAATTTATCTATGCTTTCTGGGTTCATTTTTTCCCTTAAAAAAACTTTTTTAAATTTCCCCCTTTAAAAATTATCAGAAAAATGCAAATTAAAACCACAATGAGGTACCACATCACACCTGTCAAGATGGCTACCATCAATAAACAAGCAAATACCAAGTACTGATAAGGATGTGGAGAAAGGGGAACCCTCATGCCCTGTTGGTGAGAATGCAGATTGATGCAGCCACTATGGAAAAGAGTATGGAGAGTCTTCAAAAAATTAAAAATAGAGCTACCATACGACCTAACAATTCCACTTCTGAGTATCTATCCAAAGAAAATGGAGACACTAATTCAAAAAGATGTATGCATCCCAATGGTTATTACTTACATGCAATAGCCAAGATATGGAAGCAACCTAGGTGTCTACTGATAGATGACTGGATAAAGAAGATGGGTATATACATATATACAGTGGAATATTACTTACTGGCTCATAAAAAATGAGATCTTGCCATTTGTAACAATAATATACTAGTATCCAGAAAGTATTATGCTAAGTGAAATAAGTCAGACAGAGAAAGATAAATACCATATGATTTCATTTTTATGTAGAATCTAAAAAAAAATCAGACTCACAGATACAGAGAAGAAAACAAACTGATGGTTGCCAAGAAATGGGAATGGACGAAAAAGGTGAAGGGGATTATCATGGGGATGTAGTGCACAGCATAGGGAATATAGTCAATAACATAACAATTTTGTACAGTGAGAGATGGCTACTTTATAAGGTATGTAAATGTTGAGTCACTATGTTATACACCTTAAATTAATGTAATACCATATGTTAACAATACTTGAATAAAAATAAAAGTAGACATTTGATATATTTACTTGTACTACTTTTCTGTAGACATAATATTGCTGGGTCTTCTTTATTTTTCTATATAAAAATGTCAGTCATTTTATTGGCAATTTTTATCTGTTAGCATTTTTCATAATAACTTATATGTTAACTAGTGGCCCGGTGCATGAAATTTGTGCACATTAAAAGATAATTAATGAGAGGAAATATTTTAATATTGCTATTTGCACTTTTTCTATAATAGAAGTGTCAGAGATGGAAGAAAATTAGTAAAATGTATATGAAAATCTTCTTCCTGTCAGAGTTGGGGGCACGCTGTGGGGCCCAGAGTCAAGTCCGCGCCCAGCTACACACACCTCGAGATTGCACGAGACCCAGACCCAGCCAGCCCCACCCCCATTGGGCTAGATCCAGACCTGGCCGGCCCTATCCCCATCAAGCCCTGCTGGGCAGGGGCTGCACCCTCAGGTCCCCCATCAAGCCCTGCCAAGGGGGGGGCACAGCTTCAGGGCCCCTGTCAAGCCCCACCGGGTGGGGGGCGCAGACTCAGATTCCCTGTCAAGCCCTGCCGGGCAGGAGGGGGTGGGGCACAGCTTCAGGTCCCCTGGCACACACTGGGCAGGGGACGCAGCCTCAGGTCCCCGGGCCAGGGTTGGGGGGCACAGCCTGAGGTCCCCCGTCAAGCCCCACTGGGTGGGGGTGGGGCCTGAGGTCCTCTGGCCCTGCGCCGGGGCAGGGGTCACAGCCTGAGGTCCCCTGGCCTAGCACTGGGGTGGGGGGCATGGCCTGAGGTCCCCCGATGCCGGTCTGGGTGGGGGGGTGCACCTTGAGGTCCCCCGTTAAGCCCTGCCGGGCAGGGGCGTAGCCTCAGGTCCCTCATCAAGACCTGCCAGGTGGTGGGGAGTGGCCTGACGTCCCTCTTCCTGGCACTGGGGCAGAGGCATGGCCTGAGGTCCCCCAGATCAGGGGCACACCTTGAGGTCCCCCTCAAGCCCTGCCAGGCAGGGGGTGCATCCTCAGGTCCCCTGCCCCGGCCCAGTGCCACACAGCCTCAGGTCCCTACTGATCGCTCGTTATGGCTCATTATGGGAACCCTGCCTCCACTGTGGGCACAGCCATCTTGTGATGATGTGAGGATTAATTTGCATATTACCTCTTTATTATATAGGATTAATCATTAACATTTATTTCTGCCATCTTAACTTCTGTTCTTTATTTTTGAATGTCTTATTTTTTCTCTATTTTCTGTTGAATGGTTCTAAGTTACTTATGTTTGCTGTGAAATTTGTGTTCTATTTTTCTTCTTACGGTTATTCCTAACTTATTAGGATCCATGCTTAGATTTGTTTTTCTCCATCAATTTCTATATTTCATCAATGGCTATATCTCCTTTGAGAAAGACACCAAACACTTAGCATGCTTTTACTTCTGGTTCCCCACCCTCCATCATTCCCTCAGTTTGTTATATTCTAGAATTTGATACTTGATCATTACACTTATTTTCCCCTTGGGACATTGCTTATTTAGACAACAGATCTTACTGAGTTGCTTACTCTCCAGTAATTCTTATCATTCTGATGGAATACTTTCTTCAAGAGTGTTTACAAATTGTGTGTGTATAATATGCCTTCTGAGGCCTTTTATGCCAGAAAACATCCTTCTTTCACTCTCATTTCAATGAGAGTTCAGTTAAATATAAAACTTTAGATTCAAATTTCTTTTTAAAAAAATACTTTGGCCTGGCTAATGTGGGTCAGTGGATTGAACATCACCCTATGCACCAAGAAGTCACAGGTTTGATTTCCAGTCAGGGCACATGCCCAAGTTGTGGGCTCAATCCCCAGTAGGGGGGCATGCAGGAGGTGGCCAATCAATGTTTTCCTCTCATCGATGTTTCTATCTCTCTCTCCCTCTTCCTTCTTCTCTAAAATCAATAAAAACATATTTTAAAAATACTTTGGAAATATTACCATAGTGTTGCTATTAAGAAGGTAAATGTGAATCTAATTCTTGTTCCTTTATAGATGACCTACTCTGTCTCCCTGGATTTGTTTGTTTTTAAATTCTACCTGAAGGTGTCAAGGAATTGATATTTTCCCTTTCAATTCTCTTGTTTGGTGAACAATAAGTTCATTCAATCTTTTTCTAATTGTGAGGAAATTTCAATTAGCAGTACTTCAAATATTTAACTTCTGCTTATTTTTTTCTTTCAGGGCCCCTATTAATCAAATGTTGAAACATATTCCATTTTTTATAACTTTTAATTTTTTCCCCAGTTCTTTGTTTCTTCTTGATGCCTTTGGGAATGTTTCAAAACCCACTCCGTCTCATTAACTCATTCATCAACTGTATTCAGTCAACCCAGGAATTTTTAAATTTCTACTATATCTGACTAGATCCTTTTTATAACTTCTTGTATCTGTTCATTGTTTCTAATGCCCTCCTATAGTCCCTTGAGAATATTTATTAGGATTATTATCAATTCTTGTTTCTCTAGCTCCGTGGTCGGCAA
>NW_006285913.1:511959-524573 GCF_000327345.1 Myotis davidii
CGATTGAAACTTTGTGGCCCATGCGCAGAAGTCGGTATTTTGTGGAAGAGCCACACTCAAGGGGCCAAAGAGCCGCATGTGGCTCGCGAGCCGCGGTTTGCCGACCACTGCTCTAGCTCATTAGTTCAGCTCCGTCTGGAATTAGTTGTTCAGTTGTGATCTCTCCTTCCAGTGTTTTACATCAGTGTTCGCCAGGTGCCTATTTTTCCTATTCTTTTTGGAGTATCAGCTATAGTTCCCAGTTCCATCCATAACCCACTTGCTTCTGAGGCATCTCCAGAATTAGACTCAACAGAGGAAAACCACAATTGCTTTCAGTTCCCCATCTTGACTCTCCTAGGTAGAATAAACTAGACCGACTGCCCTCAAAATTTAGTCTGATTTAATGTGGTTGTCCTTTTGTGTTCAGTAGAGTTAGACTATGTCACCGGACCACCAAACATTTTCCATTTGTTTATGAGAAGAGTTGTAGTTTTCTAGGGGTATTAGAGGGATAATAATGGCTCAGAATGGCAAATAACTATGGGAAATGTAATTTATTTCCAAAATTTCTTGGATCCTTAATACTTTGTGATTGTTGCAGTGAATCTTACTTTCCCTCCTCCTCTTCATAGACCCGTATAACATGATTTTTCATTTCAAAAATTATCAAAATTTAGTTTTTGTTTTTTCAATATTTAGTTTTGAAGGTTTTTTAACTGAACATTGTCAAACCCCCAAGATGGGCTTTCCAAGATCTGTTTGGATATTGCTGATATAAAAATATAATAGAAATTGGTTTGGCATGTTCTATGGAAATATTTGTCTTGCTTCCATGTTTTTGATACATCAATATTTGTATCGCACAAGACACCTGTATATTGCCAGCACCGGTTTGGCTCAGTGGATAGAGCGTCGGCCTGTGGACTGAGGGGTCCCAGGTTCGATTCCGGTCAAGGGCATGTGCCTTGGTTGCGGGCACATCCCCAGTGTGGGGCGTGCAGGAGGCAGCTGATCGATGTTTCTCTCTCATTGATGTTTCTAACTCTCTATCCCTGTCCCTTCCTCTCTGTAAAAAATCAATAAAATATTTTTTTAAAAAAAAGACACCTGTATAGATACCTAGCCTTTTCTTTTTGACATTCACTTATTTGGCAAATGTTTGTTGAACACTTGCTATACTATTGTTCTAATTGCCAGGTGCCCAGCAAGGACACAGCCCCTGCCTTCAGAGCATTACAGTCTAACAAAGACTCCAGATAAAATGTAGGTTCTGTTAGAGCAAGGATTTGTGTGTGTGTGTTGTGTTGTGTTCCAGTGTATCTTGGGTACCTAGAACAGTGTAAATATTGGTTGAATGATCAACAGGTAAATATTTGACACTAATTACAAGTGTGTTGAACATATGGAGGGAAAGTACAGGTGTGATGAATATACATAGGAGGCCTTCCCTTCCCTGGGGGATCATATAGAATTAGTTCTCCAACTGATAGAGCTATCTTTAACGTAGTAGTTCTTTTTCCAGGCTCACTTAAACAACCAGCACCTATTTCCTATTTGGGCCACCCTCCTATTATGCCTGAAGGCTTGAGCCACAGTGGATGTTTCAGTAATCGATTTCTGTAAATGAGAAGTTAGATGGATTGCTTAACAATACCCTATGTGTATAGAAATAAAAGAAAAATCACAACTTAATAATGCTGACTTGTGTTTCTTGCTTCTTCCCTGCCCACTGCCCTACCCCATTTTCTTTTCTAACTGACAGATGAAGGAGCTTCCATGCACCCTTGTGATGACACATACTGCGGACCTTTCCCGGAATCTGAGCCTGAAGTGAAAGCTGTCGCTAACTTTCTTCGAAAACACAAGAAGCACATTAGGGCTTACCTCTCCTTTCATGCATATGCTCAGATGTTGCTGTATCCCTATTCTTACAAATATGCAACAATCCCCAATTTTAGCTGCGTGGTAAGTGTTTGCCTATGAACATGTGTGCCAGGCTTCTTGCTTCTTTTCTAAGATGATTCATGATAATAGCAAACATATATTCTGTGTGTTCTAATGAACATTTTATAATATATAAACTCATTTATTTTTATAATCATGTAAGGGGGAAACTATTAACCCCATTTTACTGATGAGGAAACGGAAACTTGGAGAAATTAAATAATTTTACTAAAAACACATGGCTACTAAGTGTCAGAGCCAAGATTCAGCCCCAAATCTAGCTGCCGGGCTATTGCTTTTAACCCACTGTGCTCTGCTGCTTTTCCGATGCAATCATTTCACCCTGTTTACATTCTCTCCACAGGTTATACAGAAAATGTTAGGATGGATTTTATTAGTGTTACAGTTCTGGTCACATGTACACTTTACTGAGTAAATAACTGCTCATAAATTATGGCCTGACTCATTAATTAAAAGCAAGTTTTAATTTATAAGTGCTATTTATTTTATGCTACTAAGTCTCTGGGCATGTATCTGACAAGTTAGTACCAAGAATGAACAGCCTTTCTGGCATAAGATTACGTCAAAGTGAAAAAGCAGTGTTCCTTTCTCTCCACATCTCAGTAACCCAACAAGCTACCCACTGTAGGCATAATGCCTTGTAAAGTGGGTCTGGTTCAGAGCCTATAGTGTCTAAGGCCTATCAAATTCAAAACCAGGCCAAACTAATGAGTAGTGTTAGAAGTGAGGAGGAGAGGTTGGGAGCAGTGATTGAGAAGAGGCATGGGCGAACTTTTGGGTTGCTGCTGCTATTCTATTCCTTGACTTCAATAGGGTTACATAAGTGTATGCAATCTGTGATCATTCACTGAGCTGTATATATGTTATGCTTAAATTTAAAGGGTTTTACAAAATAAAAGCATCTCCTTTCTCCCTATACCTTGAACTGCAAATCCTGTGCCAGTTGCTTGGGGTTGTAGGAATTCCTGATCTAGATGCCCAGGCCTGGAAGGAATAGGGAACACGAGGAAGACAGAAGGCCTATGGGAAGGCTTGCATTCTGTCTAAAAGAGGAACTTTGTTCTTGGCATCACAAGCAAGAATTCCAAGCCAATGCTCTCTCAAGAAATATCGTGAATGTGGTCGTTACATTTGATCGTGCTATTGAGAATGCTATCCTTCAGCTACTCTGAGGGTCAAATAGGGTTTTTGAATTGCTCTCTCTCAAGAAATACTGTGAATGTGGTCGTTACATTTGATAGTGCTATTGAGAATGCTCTTCTTCAGCTACTCTGAGGGTCAAATAGGGTTTTTGTTGTTATTGGTGTTGACCTGGCATCCTGACCACCTTGTATCACAGTGTTTCTATAGGCAAATGTTCAGTCCTTTCTAAATGGCACAGTGTTTCTTTACATGCTCACAACACATTACATGGGGTATGCAAGTTATTAAAACTATTACATGAGAATGTTCTCCATATTTTGAATTTATCTTCTCCCTAGGAATAAAGCCTGTTTTCTTTCTGTCTTGGATTGGAGGGTGTAATATAAAGAGTAGATTAGTTTTTCAACCAAGGATAAATTTTCCTACAGTGCACAGGACAGCTTCTCACAGCAAAGAATTATCCAGTCCAAACTGTTAGTAGTGCCACTATTGAGAAATCCTGTTAGTGAGTTACGTACAAACTAAATCGCTAAAACCAGGATTATGACTCTCAGAAGCTAGGTCGTCTCTGAATGTCAACCAGAAACCATTACATTCTATTCATAGTTTAAAATTGTTCAAAAACATTCCATCAACATGTAGGAGTCTGTGTTTCAGCCAATATTTTTAGGTCATTCATTAAGTTGCTTTAAATATGGAAGTAAAAAAATGTATATTCTTTCTCAGCTGAGGCCCGATACGTGAGGCCTGCATCCTTTTGGACAATTGGAAAGAGAAAGATAAAAAAAATGTATATTCCTTTCTCAGCTGAGGCCTGCATCCTTTTGGACAATTGGAAAGAGAAAGCAATAGAGAGAATAACTTATATGCATATATGCAAAGCCCATAAATATAGACAATAGTGCAGTGAAGGCCTGGGGGAAGGAAGAGTGGGATGGAGGGCGTCAATAGGGGGAACAAGGGAAACATCTGTAACACTTTCAACAATAAGGATAAATAAAAATAAAATAAGATAAATAAAATTAAAAAGAGGAAGCACTTAAACTCTCTCAAATACATGTCTCGCTGTGCAACCCGGGAAAAGGGTTCTTTAAAAAGTGTACTGAGCCCTAACCGGTTTGGCTCAGTGGGTAGAGCGTCGGCCTGAAGACTGAGGGGTCCCACATTGGATTCCGGTCAAGGGCATGTACCTTGGTTGCGGGCACATCCCCAGTAGAGGGTGTGCAGGAGGCAGTTGCTCGATGTTTCTCTCTCAGTAAAAAAAAAAAAAAATCAATAAAATATATTTTTTAAAAAATGTGCTGAAGTTTCCATCTTCTGTGGAAGGATCATATCTAAGCCTCTTATCTACAGACACCGGCACCGAGTGGTAGAAGAGCAGTGAGCTGAAAAGCCTAAAACTATGTAGGTGTTTTGTGTACGGTGGTAGAAGTGGATATCTGGGTTTTTTCTTAATAGATTTTTCCTTTGGGTTAGTCATGAAATAATGAGGAATGAAGGTCTCCGCACCAGCAGAATGGAGTAATCTCCTAGATGTAGAATGATCTGCCCTAGCCATGGAATATTTCTGTGACCATTGGATAAGATGTTAAAACAGTAGAACATTCTCCATAAAGATACCTCATTATGGTGTTTTACATTCTTTTTCTGCTGGCTTCTGAAAAGGAGAATGTCAGCATCAGTGAGATCAATAACCGATTGTCTGCCAGGTTCTGGAGGCTGGTCCCTGAATATCCACAAAGGGTGGCATTTGCTACAAATGCTGCTTAATGCCTCCCTGAGGTGAATGAGGGCAGCAAGCTGAAGCTGGGTCCAACACTCAGCCCACGTGGCCCAGAGTGCTTCAACTGGCATCTTCAATTATTCATGGACAAACTGAAACGGGAGAGCTGTATACTGGTTTCAACATACTTCTTTACCTCTCACTGGTCATACAATACTGGCCTAACTCCTTGCTGAAACGTGTACTTTGGACCATTTGAAATGTGTTCAAGAGTAGTCGGTATCATTCTAGTTCATGTTAGAATATTCACCCTTGAGTATTTTGATTGTGCTGAATATTTTCTCTGGTTTTTGACATTGGTAGGAAGAGTTTCACCTCAAAATTTCTACATCTTGGAACTACTGGCTGGCTCCGTCAGAGGTGTATGTAACTTTAGAAGTCGTGGAGCATTCTGAAACTGTCCCCGTTCCCAGTAGGAATAAACACATAACATAAGATAAGTCATTCTGGCTGAATCAAAGAGCTTCCTAATTGATCCATATGTGTTCTAAATATCTTGTACATCACCACTGCAGTATGTACTTAAGGATCAATAAGATTATGTTGATACTCTTGCTGATCTATGCTTATTCAACATTCATGCAAGACGTATTGATTAAACATCTCTTATGTACAGGCACATGTCTAAATATTGAGACGAGCCTGCCCTACCAAACATGTTGTAATTTATAGAAATAGGTGTCTCGGAACTAACGTGAAGAAGACAGACGCCTAAGTCAGCATTAGAAGATATGAGCACTTATCCACTTATCCCAACTCAATCCCTCCTTGCCGTGTAAGCCCAGCATGCCCATTTCACCTCACTGGGACTTCCTTTTCTCACTTGTAAAATGGAAATGTTCCTGATCACTGGCTCTCAGTGAGGATAAATCAAAGGAAATGTGTTCTAAAACATATTGCAAAATTCAGCATGTGACAATGAGTAACATAACATTATTATTAAATATGGCTATTAACTGATGTGTCCATCCTTGTTCTTCAAAGTGACGACTGATAAGGCTCAAACAACATGCAGTGTTTCCAAAGGTTTCAATGCAATGATGTAAGTGACATAAATTTCTCCATTTTTTCCTCACAGGAATCTGCAGCTTACAAAGCTGTGAATGCACTTCAATCAGCATATGGGATACGATATAGATATGGACCTGCCTCCAGCACCTTGTGTAAGTTTCTTGTGTGTGTTGTGTCAGAGTCATTTATTGAGCCAATATCCTGTATAATGACTTCCCTTTTAAAAAAGAGAAAGTGTGTGCCCCCTAACATGAAATGTTTGACTACCAAATTAGCCAAGGAAGATGAAGGGAGTTTATATTGGATTAGTTTTACACTGCTCAACAGAAATCACTGTACCAATTTAAATAAATTTGAAGCAGAGAATATTCTAGTCATGTAGTAATGACTGCCAAGTTGAATTGAGATCTTATGGCAGCAGAAAGTACCAAAATGGGCTCCTTAAGCAATTGTAACCGCCATAAGCCTGGAAATGGGCCTTGGGGAAATCCTGAAGTAATGTTTCAGCATGAACAGAGCTTCCTTTTTATTCCTTTCCTCTACCATTCTTGTTATGAAATTCTATTTCTTACATAGCATCTTCAGCTGAATTTTCCCTTAAAAGGTGATTGAAATATATCTTATTTTACATAAAATAAAGAACAATTGAGAAAGAACTCAGATGAAGAATTGGGACACATGGATTCTAGTCCTAATTCTGCCACAAGTCAGGATACAGTCCTGGCCAAGACATTAATCCTGGGCTTCAGTACCCACAACTGTTCAATGAGAAATCAGACAAATCATATCTCGTGGCCTTTCAAACTCTGAAATTCATTGACTATATGACTTGAAAAATCTAGTGAGAAATCCTAAATATTTGAATGTCCATGTATACATGTTAAGGTGTAGACCAGGGGTGGGCAAACTTTTTGACTCGAGGGCCACAATGGGTTCTTAAACTGGACCGGAGGGCCGGAACAAAAGCATGAATGGAGAGTTTGTGTGAACTAATATAAATGCAAAGTAAACATCATTACATAAAAGGGTACGGTCTCTTTTTTTTTTTAGTTTTATTCATTTCAAACGGGCCGGATCTGGCCCGCGGGCCGTAGTTTGCCCACAGCTGGTGTAGACACACACAGATCATGTGTATATATATAAATAGTGACACCTGATTATGCATTATAATAAAGTAGAAAATTTCTCCTGATGTCTTTAATCATCATTATATTCATAACCATTCACTTTTTTCAGCCTTCAGAAGCTTGGTGTGTCAATTAACACTACTTATGCTAATAATGAGAATGTCCTAAGTATCAGAACTTTTTTCACACTCCATGATCATTAGTCTCAGGCTGACCTTTTTGGAACTACTTTTCAATAAAGTCGCCCTGAAAGGGGGAATACGGTATTTTTAAAAATCACATTATGAGCTTCCAGTCAAGATGGTGGGGTAAGTAAACGAAGTGCTCACCTCCTCTCATGACCACATCAAATTACAACTGAATTGTAGAACAGCCACCCTTGAGAACCACCTGAAGACTAACTGAACGGAAGTCTATAACTAAGGATATAAAGAAGAAGCCTTGTCGGGATGGTGTGGCTCAGTGGTTGAGCATCCACCTGTGAACAAGGAGATCATGGTTTGATTCTGGTCAGGGCACATGGAGGCATGCAGTAGGCAGCTGATCAATTATCTCTCGCATCATTGATGTGTCTATCTCCCTCTCCCTCTCTCTTCCTCTCTGAAATCAATTTATATATGAATTTTCAAAAGAAGTCTCTTGTAGACTGGTAAGAGGGGCAGGGACACAAAATGGCCTGGTCCCACACCCATTTTGTGGAGGTTACAAATCAGAAAGGATATCTTGGCTGCAGAGGGGCCCCCTGAGGAGGGAAAGCTACCAGCCCCTCAGTGGGGTCCCCAGCCCAGAGCACCAGGGCCAAGTAGAGGAGTCCCTACCACGTGTGGCTGTGAAAACCAGCAGGGATCTGTCCAGGTGAGAGGGAGGGCTGCTCTAGATCCAGGCGTCCTCTTAAACGGCCTGAGCACAGACTCACAAACACTCACCCTAAATCACGGGAAGGCACAGCAGCTGGAAAAGCACCAGGGGCTTATGGGGAGGAAATGAATTGCCTGGCTTCAGGGTGGGGCCAGAGAGGCAGCTCTGTCCGAGGACAGAAGTACTGCCAGGCACCATTGTTCCTTTGTTGAGCCCTCCCCCAGCTCAGCCGGTATGCACAAGCAGGTGACAAATCTGAGTCCCTAGCCACCTGGTTAATACTTGCCTCACTCTGGTGATTCCCTAAGACCCCGCCCACCCAAGTCACACACCAGCTGGAACCACGTCCAGCTGCTGTTCCACATGAGCAGCCAGCCTTGGCCCGTACTGCAGACTGCACTAAACTCTAAGGTCTACAAACCCAGAGCAAGCAGTGTCTGGCCTCAGTATGCGCGAACAGTACCTCCTGCTAAGCAGCCCAAGGCCAGCACTAGTGGCGGCCGGCTTCGGCGACAGCATAGCCTTTCCCAGGCACCTTTAAGCCCAACATAGACAACTAGCAATTGCAGATGATCTGAACAGACATTTAACCAAAGAGGACGTGCAGGTGGCAACTAGACATATGAAAAGATTTGCAACATCACTAATTATCAGAGAAGTGCAAATTAAAACCAAAATGAGATATCACCTCACACATGTCAGAATGCCTATCCTCAGTCAATTCACAAACAAGTGTTGGCAAGGAGCAGAGAAGAGGGGACCCTCCTGCACTGATGGTGCAGCCACTATGGAAAACAGTATGGAGGTTCCTTAAAAATTGTAAATTGGACCCTAACCGGTTTGGCTCAGTGGATAGAGCGTCAGCCTGTGGACTGAAGGGTCCCAGGTTCAACTCCGGTCAAGGGCATGTACCTTCGTTGCGGGCACATCCCCAGTAGGGAGTGCAGGAGGCAGCTGATTGATGTTTCTAACCCTCTATCCCTCTCCCTGCTTCTCTGTAAAAAATCAATAAAATATATTTTTTTAAAAATTTGTAAATTGGAACTACCATATGGCCCAGCTATTCCACTTCATGGTATTTGTCCAAAGAAAATTAAAACACTAATTTGAAAAAATACATGCATCCCTATGTTTATTGCAGCATTATTTACAATAGCAAAGATATGGAAACAACCTGTGTCCATGGATAGACAGTCAGATAAAGAAGAGTTGGGACATATATACATTGGCCATAAAAAAAAGAATGCAATCTTGCCATTTGTGACAACATGAACTAACCTAGAATTATTATACTAAATGAAATAAGTCAAAGACAAATACATATGATTTCAAATATATGTGGAATCTAAAAGACAAAATAGAAACAAACTCATAGATACAGAGAGCAGATGATTAACAGATGGGAGGGGGATTAGGGGACTGGCTGTAAAGGGGGAAGGGTTTAAGACGTACAAATTACACAGACAATTGCGGGGGGTGGAGGGGAGGCCGAGACTAGGGAGCAGTAGCAGACTGGATGACGACAATCGGGGGGAAAGGGGACTATGTAATACTTTCAACAATAAAGAATATTTTTTTAAAAAATAAGTACAAGTTGCCAGTTACAAAATAGCCACAGGGATGGGAAGTACAGCACAGGGAATATAGTCAATAATATTGTAATGGTTCCAAGGAGCTGCTAGACCAATTGGGCAGGATCTCCTCATAAGGTATATAAATGTCTAATCACTATGCTGTAAATCTGAAATTAACATAATATTGAATATCAACTATAGTTGAAAAATTAAAAATTTTAAGTAATGGGGAAAATCACACTACCAACTAATACCAATATATATTAACAATTTCAAAACATTCATTTTAAAAATCTCACACTTCACCTTTGCAGCTTGGTATCACGGCACAGTCATAGTATGATATTTACCGAGAAGAACCTGTTACCATAGAAATGAGGCTGTCACATGACCATGAGCTAACTGTTGGCACAGATTGTCTCTGGCTTTGGCTACTATGACGACTATTTGTAGTTCCAGTGTACTCTCACCCAGAGGGACAATGAAGATACAGCCTGTCCTAACTGAAGCCAGAGGAGCCTGAGAAACAACAGAGTCATCTAATTGTCATCTTCCCACACTAATTCTATGTCTAATTTGTGCTGGCAAAAATAGCATAAAAAGTGGTATTATTTGAATAGATGAACATTTTAACATAATGGTGTATGTCAGGCTACATTATATACATTTCAGGAGAAAAGTATATAAAGATTATTCTATGGAACATGTATTCATTTATTTAAAAATTATTAAGAGTATGTTTGGCGCCGAAACCGGTTTGGCTCAGTGGATAGAGCGTCGGCCTGCGGTCTGAAAGGTCCCAGGTTCGATTCCGGTCAAGGGCATGTACCATGGTTGTGGGCACATCCCCGGTAGGAGATGTGCAGGAGGCAGCTGATCGATGTCTCTCTCTCATCGATGTTTCTAACTCTCTATCTCTCTCCCTTCCTCTCTGTAAAAATTCAATAAAATATATTTTAAAAAAAAAAAAAAAAAAAAAAGAGTATGTTTGGCTAAGAACTACATGCTAAGCACTTTGGCATGTAAAGATGAAAAACAGTAACAGCTAGTATAGGCTAAGCACATTATTTTTAAGAACTACATGCTACGCACTTTGGGATGTAAAGAGAGTAACAGCTAGTATAGGCTAAGCACATTATTTTATTTCATTTTCACAACAACCCTGTGCAGTGGGTGTTATCCCTTTGTCAAAAGCAGAGACTGAGGCACAGAGCAGCCACCGGAGGGAGGATTGGATACAGTCTGCCTCTGTTGTCTGCACTCTTGACTCTGCTGAAAAGCTGGAATATATGGGGTCACAGGAGCCAGAAGGAGAGAGCTGTCAGGAAGGACTGTCAGCTAGGGTAAATGCTATGGAGAGGTTGAAAGTGGAATCTGAGTGGGGGATCGGGGTGGGGGGGCAGGGGAGGGAGAGAGATCAGGCCTGCTGTGCTTGGTGACCTTCAAGAAAAAAGTTTTCATAGACAGATAGAGGCAAGAGCCAAAGTGAAAGTGACTGAGAATGTAGAAGAAACATATAGCAATTCTCTTACTTTTAAAGTAACAGGAAGGAAAAAAAAGAGGATGGCATATAGCAGGATCATGACCAGGAAGTACTGTAGGAAAGCGGTGCTTGAACACTTTGGCCAATACAGCTGCAAGATAGAGGGGGATTTAATTAATGAGACAAAGGCCTGGAGAAGGAACCCACTCACTAGCAGAGAAGACAGTAATGAATGGTATCAAAAGATGACACGTGTAAAAAATGAGCAACATTTCTTCTTCTGAGCTAAAGGAGGGAAGTCAGGGGGCTATGAGGTCAGCAGAGGAGGTGGCTGGCTCACTACTCATTGAGTATGGGGACAATAAGAAAGTGATGGGCAGGACTAGAGGGAATGAAAAACAGGAAGTAAAGGTGTAGAAAAGGAGCCTAGAGCAGCATCAGGAACAGAGAAAGACTTCAGTGATTAGTGTGAATTTATGGCAAAGACTTTCTCCAGCTCCCTCATAAGGCATCAAAGCAGAGACCCTGGGTCAGGGATCGAGAATCAGCAAAACCAAGGCAGAAAAAAAGACTAGATGAGTCATTTTTAGAGTTCTGGTGAGAAATTCAGTGAAGTAATTGACCATGGCCAGGTATAGAGACAAATGAAATTATAAGGCTGGGAAGAGTCTGGGAACGACAAACTTAAGCAAAGGCAAAGAACAAGTTCATTAGGAGGAAAAAAATAGGGGAAGTACAGGAAATGAGATTTTCTGGGAACAGAATTGCAATACGCTAGACCTTGGAAGTGAAGAAGAACTGAGCGATAAGAAGCAGAAAAATCCATCATGTGGCTTTGGTCGTGGGTGAATAAAGTTCGAGTGGAAATAAATGTTATTGGAGTTGAGGCTGAGGAATTTGGAGGTCAATACACTGGAAAAGCATTAAACCTACACTAGGTTCTCAAAAATGGCAGGTCTGATTTATAAGGTCTCTGAGCCCTTCTGAACAGAAGGCCAAGGAACTTCTGTTAAATCATTCTTGGTGAAACAGTATTTATTGGAAGAATTTAGGATAGCTTAGTAATATATACATTTTTGAAAATTATACAGACTCTTTTGTGAGGCTGTTTTTTGTTTTTTTTTCTTTTAACTTTCAGATGTGAGTTCTGGTAGCTCAATGGATTGGGCCTACAAAAATGGAATACCCTACACGTTTGCTTTTGAACTGCGTGACACTGGGCATTTTGGGTTTTTACTCCCGGAGGTGCTCATCAAGCCCACCTGTACAGAGACCATGCTGGCCGTGAAAAACATCGCCATGCACCTGCTGAAGAAGTGTCCCTGAGACGGGCCGAGGGTCAGGTCAACCGCCAGCGAGACAGCTGACTCTGCCCAGGAGCTGCTGGGCAGTGGATGAAAACTGTTCTTAAAGAGAGAGGCAACTGTATGAAGTGAGCATATCTGTGGACTTTTAAAGGAACCTCTCATGCAATTCAACTCTCTGTGGCAATAAAAATGGTAATAAAAATAAATAAATAAATAAATAAGAGCATTGCCTCGTTTGTTGTAAGCAAAAGCATCCATTTTATACCCCGTTAGAGTCTTGTTTGATTAAGGTGGGGATATTTTTAAATTCTTTTGTTTCACAAAATATACAAATTGAGAATGTCACTTCAATCAATCCCCTGTTCTCGATTAAGATCCACC
>NW_006285913.1:529383-546807 GCF_000327345.1 Myotis davidii
ATGAAAACTGTCTTAAAGAGAGAGGCAACTGTATGAAGTGAGCATATCTGTGGACTTTTAAAGGAACCTCTCATGCAATTCAACTCTCTGTGGCAATAAAAATGGTAATAAAAATAAATAAATAAATAAATAAGAGCATTGCCTCGTTTGTTGTAAGCAAAAGCATCCATTTTATACCCCGTTAGAGTCTTGTTTGATTAAGGTGGGGATATTTTTAAATTCTTTTGTTTCACAAAATATACAAATTGAGAATGTCACTTCAATCAATCACCTGTTCTCGATTAAGATCCACCAATGATGTTTAATCACTTGGTCCTTTAGAAATGGAAATTTTTGAAATGCAAAGAACTATAATCCTTAATAGGATAAGTATAAAATTCTCAAGACCTCAGATTATTCACAGCTTTACCCCGGGCATTAGTGTACCATATACCCATAAAAATATAGCAAGATAGAGCGCATGAGTTTAGACTCTGAGAATACCACTTTTAAAATAGGAGGAAACACCCTGGCCGGTTTGGCTCAGTGGATAGAGCGTCAGCCTGGGGACTGAAAGGTCCCAGGTTCGATTCCGGTCAAGGGCACATACCCAGTGGGGAGTGTGCAGGAGGCAGCTGATCGATGTTTCTAACTCTCTATCCCTCTCCCTGCCTCTCTGTAAAAAAATCAATAAAATGTAGTTTTTTAAAAAATAGGAGAAAACATGAGTTGGGCTGCCAGACACAGCATTAAGAGCTTTATGTAATGATCTCACATTATTCTCCAAATACTGTCAGGTAGCTACTGCTATTATCCTCATTTTTCAAATGAGAAAATTGAGGCTTAGAAAGGCGATATAGACTCTTATTTCCAGGAATATGACAGCATAGTACTCTATCTGGACTGCTGGAAATAACGAAAACATCTGGGGGGAAAATAGATAATTTTTTAAATAATCTTTAACACATCAGACCAAAAAGTAGGGAAATCTCAGGCATACATTGAGCAAAGGCAGGAACCTAGAACAGTACGTGGTGCGTCATTACCCTGAGGGCATTGTCACACCAACTGAGTACAGACTGATTTTCACAGCGTTTTGGAAAATGAGAGCGGAGAACAGAGCCCATGGCTCCTCCAGGGTGAGAAGTCTAATAGCAGATTCTCCTACCAGATTCTGGAGATTCAAGCGGAACTTACAAATAACCCCCATACCACCTCCAGCGGACCACAGGAAAATGAACAATTTCAACTTTTGGCAAGAGTAAAGTGGGGAGAAATTGCCACTGAGAATTTGGAACCACCCGTCAACCCTCACCTGGGTTTGTGGCCCACATTCACACTATAGGTATCCCCTGCTTTTCAAAAGTTTACTTTACACCACTCCACTTTAACAAAAGACCTACATTACTACCTGTTTCCACTAGCCAAACGAAATCTGAGGAAGATTTTTTTATTTTTATTTTTTTGTTTGTTTTTTGTTTTTTTGAGCCCCTTGGCCTTCTCCGGGTCTCTCATGAGGAAGATTTTTTTTAAAGTGAAAATAGCATTCCGCATCTGTTTTGCAGCCAATGTTAACGAGACAGCTCACACCCCAAGCATTGAGAGCAGCCCCAACGGGCCCCTTCCCAGGGAATCACACGCAGCATCCCAGCATCAAGCCACCAGATCTCTGAACTGTATCCAGGCTTCCTCCCGATTGATTTTATGCATCTATAATCAAGATGTGTCCTGAGGAAATGGCTTCTTCACTTTATGCCATGTCAGCCTTTGAAAGGTTTCTTAGGAACAAGCTACTTTTGGGTAGTGGGGGAAACCCATACCTAAGTGACCAGATAAACCTCCAACCAAGAATTTAACTCAGATGAACCCCAGATTGGTTATACCCTCCCAGTATTTGGTAGGAGAAAAACCAAACCCTCTCAGAGGATTAATCTGATGCACCGTGAACAGCTGGATAAAGATATGAGCCTAAAAACTTCCAGAGAGGAGCGGGGGAAATGATCACAAGGGAATGAGGACTAGAGTGGCAGGAAACGTCTCAATAGCCCCACAGAAGCTTGAAGACAAGGGAGGATTGCGCATTGTGTCAGAGTTTTGAGGAAAATTTCTACCCTTTCTATCCTAAAAATCTACATCCAGCAAAGCAATCAATGAATGTCAGGGTGGAATATTTTCATAAAATTGAGCTCCTTAATTATGTACCTTGTGAAGAATATGCTCTACTGAAACAAGGAAGTAAACCAAGAGAAAGATGTATTTCCCAGAAAATCGGAATTCCAATACAGGAGAAAGGCATTGGGGTGGGGGGGGACTAAAAATAATGGTGAAGGGGAAAGTCCCAGTAACAGCTGTTTGTCAGGCTAAGAGAAAAACTGACTTGGAATAGGAGGAGAACTGAAGACTTTCGATGAAATTCTCCAAGATGAATATAAAACAGAACACGTAAACAGGTTCAGAGGAAATTTTTACTTGCATCAGAAAGTTTGGGGATGAATTAGTAATAAAAGCACAGAAACCAAGGAAATAAAAATTGCAATAGTTAACTCTGGTGAAAACAATGAGTAATACAAGAGAGGAAATATAATCATACAATACCATATGACTTAGCTATAAAGAGTATTCATACAGTTAAATAATGTTAGCCCTAAATATTAACCAAAATTGTGATATAAATATATTTAAAGGACAGGAAGAAGTACATGTATGTGAGAACAGGAGCTATACTAGTAGGAGAGCTAACTCCTCATCTGCCATAGTAGGAAGTCAATAGACAACACCTGAAACTGAAAAAAACAATCGAGAAATATCAGTATTTGGATTTAATTTAGAAATGAAAAGGTAAGCACTAGAAGAAATAATTTAAGAGATTATGAATTATTGACTTAATGAAAGGGAATTGGGAGTGAAGAAGGATGGAGCAGAGGACTGCTGTTTGTTTTTTAATGTTTTTATTTATTTTAGAGAGAGAGGGAAGGAGAGGAAGAGAGAGAAACATTGGAGGGAGAACCATTGATCAGCTGCCTCCTACACGCCCCGTACTGGGGATAGAGACCGAAATCCAGGCATGTACCCTGGCCAGTAATCAAACCAGCCACCTCTCAGTGCATGGGACAATGCTCAACCAACTGAGCCAATCAGCCAGGCAGGACTACTGCTTGTAATACAAGCCTTGTCATATTTGATGGCTGTGGGCTTTTTTAAAATCATACAAAGAATATACCCCTCTTAAAGGAAGGTGGTTTTTTTAAATTAATTCCCAACTACTCACCACCCAGTCTTTTTAATGTTTATAAAATGTACATTGTTGACCTAGCCGGTTTGGCTCAATGGCTAGAGAGTCAGCCTGAGGATTGAAGGGTCCCAGGTTCGATTCCAGTCAAGAGCATGCACATACCTTGGTTGCAGGCTTGATCCCTGATCTTGGTTGGGGTGTGTGCATGAGGCAACCAAATTGATGTGTCTCTTTCATATCTATGTTTCTCTCTGAGTGTCTCACCCTCTCCCTTCCCCTCTCTCTAAAACTCAATGGAAAAAGATCCTCGGGTGAGGATTAACAAAAAACAAAAAAAAAAGATATAAGAAAAAAAATAAAGTGTACATTGTTTCAAATAAAAAATCAAAATTAAATTTAAAAATAGTAAACGAGATATGTGTAATGCCTAGCACAGACAGAACCTAGAATACAGTCAACAATCAGGAAATGTTAATCTTCTCTATGTTCTACCAACGTAATGTATCTCTTTTTCTCTAGTTCCAGTTATGTATCTGCAGGAATGGATCTCAGGCAGGTGTGAGGCTCAGTCTGGCTTGGGAATAGTACACCTGGGACTTTAAAGGCCAATCCATCCCATCTGGCAGTACATGTTCAGAAATGATCAGGAATAGAGGGTTGTATCCTTGTTATTTCCACCCACAGAATAGGCAAAAGCCAAAGGTCTCAGAACAACCAGGAGGGCTAGAAGGCCGTGATGACCCCCAAGACTAGGGAAATACTGCTTATCAACGGACCTGACAAAGATGCACACAACTGACTGGTGTCATCTGGTGGCCTTCATGGACCCTGGATGCCAGGAAGCTTTGCCTTTGACTGGGAGCAGCTGCAGAGCCCCCGTTCTGATAACTGCCTGGGTTGAGATCTTCTGCTGTTGTCTACTAATGTCTTTCCATCAAACATGATCACCCCTGTAACAACCAAACAATGATCAACTCTTGAAATAAGAATTTACAGATCACCTCCAAAATTCATTTTTTATATTTTTAATTTCCACCTATTCTATACCCTATGGAATAAGATCTGTCAGCAAGTTAACACCAGTTACTTAATTGTATATTATTTTATTTTTCCTTGTCCTTCACATAGCATAGATCCTAAGAATATTTTTTTCAACATCAAAATAAAGACAACAGAAATGACAGAAGCTCAATAATCCACAAATTGGCTGGGCATATAGTTCATTACCCACATATAGTTTCAAGATAAAAGTTGCCTTGATGAACCTCATGTAAATTCTTCTCAATAATTACTCCCACATTTCAGTAACACTGTATATATTTAGGGCTCAAGTTCTATAAGTGGGTATTTTAATATTTATAGGTTAATCTTTTTAAACTAAGCCACAGAATGTACCGCTGGCTGATTTATGTTCAAGGCACTTGGCTCGGTGCTGTGTGAAGAGTGGTGCTAGGAACAAAAAGTGTTATCTTTACGTTGACACTTGCTTAGAATGTAAAAGTTAACCAGATGAAAAACAGCACATGCATTTTAAAAAAAGTAGTATAGCAAGATACTTCCCCCCACACACACTACTATCAAAAGTAATGTTATAGATTCTGATCATGTGGAGCTGTAGCTCTCAATTTAGTTTCAGAGAGTGTATGAGTGACCGAGGTCTGCCATAACAAAGCACCACAAACTGGTGGCTAAATTCAACAGAAATTCCTCTCACAGTGCTAGCGGCTACAATTCCAAAATCAAGGTGTCAGCAGGGCCACGCTCCCTCTGGAACCTGTAGGGAATCCTTCCTTGCCTCTTCCTAGTTTCTGGCCGGTCGCCAGCTATCTTTAGTGTTCCTTGACTTGCAGGTACAAGTTCAAACTCAGCCTTCCCCTCACATGGCCTTCGCCCTGCATATCTCTGTGTTGTCACTTGTTGGTGTTCTTATAAGGAAACCAGCCACACTGGGTTAGGGGCCCACCCTTCTTCAGTCCGACCCCTTCTTAACTAATTACATCTGCAGTTGACCCTATTTCCAAATCAAGTCACCTTCTGAGGTACTGGGGAGTTACAACTTCAACATACCTTTTTCTTTTTCTTTCTTTTTTTTTTTTTTTTGAGGGGCAGGGGGACAAAACTCAACCCATAACAGTAAACTAATATCATGAGATACTGATATTAATGCGTCTATTAACAAAACTAAAAAAGTGATGAATCTTGCTTGAGTTTAATCATTTGTTCTCACGGCTAACTGTTGGGGAATAGCTGCAAACATAAAGCATATTTTTAAAATTCTAACGCTCCCTGCGAGGTTGTTTTCACTAGACTATTGTTAGAAACAGGATTATCTACTCTTTATAGTTTACTTTCCTAAATTAAGTTATATTTAAATTATGATTTACTTCTCTTCGCATGGGAAATTTGTTAGTTTTAGGTGGTGTCGTGTATTTCTTTAGCTCTCGATAATTATTGTGGACTGCTGCATCATGAAAAGTATTTACAGCTAAGTTATACGTGATCAAATCTAATTGATTAAATCAGAATTCTGTGCAAGGCTAATTAAAGTATGCTGTAGATTAAGCAAAGTAATTATATGAGCGATTGCATTTAATAGAGTATTTTCATGAATCGGAATACTGCATAATAAATCTGAAAACAGCTATACTGAATACCTAAATATGTCACAAAACAAATGGTGCTGAGAGCCACTATCTGAATAATGCATGTGACAACTTAAAGACCCTCTAAAGCAGACTCAAGCTCCTCCTTTCCAGGGGCTGCCAATCGCCCCACCGTGTTTCTGCAGTTACAACTTCTAGGACGACCCTCTTTCCCCCGGGGATGTCCTGTGAGAGTTTCTATCCAGGGCATCCATCCTTGTTCCACCAGCCCAGGCTAGATGAGAGAAGCACATCGAAGGATAAGTCTAGACTTCATAGTATATAGACTCTAGAGTACTGTTCACCTTATAATTTAATTATGAGTTAAATGAAAATGATAGCTTCCCACGTAGCACTGAAACAGTGTGTTTGAAGTTTCAAACTGTCTCTCAGAATAAATGTTTCTCCATTTGGGAAGAATTAAAAACTCTAGGAGCACCCATCCCCTCCAGAAAATAAGCCAGCAGCCCAGTGTACATGCTCAGAAAGAAGATATGTCTGACCCAATGACTGGTGTTAGATTCAGTCATTGAATTTCTAATATAGTTATACAGAAGCCTGCTGTCCCAGGTAGCATTTTTCAGTAATTTAAAGCTGTATTCAGTATTCTAAGGGAGATTATTTGATATTTGCTAAGCAGAAATTGTGTTGCTAGGTGTGTTTAGATCCAGCTGTCTGCCTCAGGCAACACTGGACTCAAATACTGTATAAGATTTTCATTTGGTAGAGCAGCAAATGTTGAATAGATAGTATGATGGCTCTGTGCCAGGGTCAACAGAATTTCATAAAAGAATGAATATTTGAAGTAAGTGTCACTGCACCTGGCACAATCTATCATGGGAGACACATGAGGATATCCTAAAGAGGTAGCACTGAGCTAAGGGTGTCCAGGAATCAACTAAATATTTATGATAATAATATAACTCTGAGTAGAATTTACCCCCAGAGGATTAATTCTGTACTGGGAACTTAAAACTAAATTAATGACTCTTTAGAATCAGAAATATGAACACTAGCCTTTATCTTTCTTTTAAGATAACTTGGTAGTCTGTTCTTTTTTATGTACTTATTATCTTTAGCCTAGTTCTTTTCGTATAGAAGACACTTTGAATCACAATCAACATTTGAACTGCATATCTTATAGCAATGTGCATATTTGTGAAGACTAGTTAATTATTCCAAGTAATTCTTTGTGGGGGGTTTTATGTTTTATTGATTTTTTTTTTTGAGAGAGAGAGAGAGAGGAAGGAAGGGAGAGAAACATCAATTGGCTGCCTCCTGCATGCTACTAGGGGTGAGCCAGCAACCCGGGCCTGTGCCGTGACCAGGAATTGAACCTGTGACCTTTCAATGCAAGAGAATCCGCTCAACCAACTGAGCCACACTGGCCAGGGCTTCAAATGCTTCTTAAAATCACTATTAAAAGTGTCCCTATGACTGGATACAAAATTTTAGTGCACCTACTGTCTTTCACATCTCCCTTTCCTTCCCTTAAGGGCTAGAGAATTCCTAGTTTTGCCTGTCCTAATCTCTTTCCTCTGTATCCATCCAAGACAGGTTTTCCCTTACTGGACCAGTCCTTGAGTTTTTACATGGGGAACTGGGAAGAAGGGTGGGGAAGCGAAGAGGAGCAAGAGGACACCTGGAAAAGGAATAGGAAAAGGAATGGGAAGTTTCCCAGGGAATTTAAGGACAGGAGGCAAGCAATGGATAAGAAACTAACGAAGGAATTTTAAGAATCATTGCTGAAGATTTTCTGTGATGTTCAACAAGGACTTTGAAAGTGCTGGGCCATGTTTTTTTAAGTACATCATCATTTGAGAATAAACCATTCGGATCCCACTTTTATCAACATTAAAATCTGTACTGCCTATTTAATATAAATATATAAGGTAATATAAATTTCAAAACCAAAAAAAAAAGAAAAGAGCAATTTGAGAAAGGAGAGACCACACAGAATCCACATGGTAGCAAAACTGTCAGCCAAGTTCATGCTGCAGAAATGGCGGTGGCGAGGTGGGGGCAGCAGCAGTCTCCCTAATGTTTGTTGGGCAGTAGTGGGGGCCCTGGTTAAACTCATCTGGCCAGTTCTGCAGCCTGCAGTTGGACAGCATTCTGAGACTCAGCTCTGAGCTGGTTCTCCCATTAATATCTACGTAATAAATTCCTTTCCAGCTTAATCAGCCAGCACCAATTTCTGGCGCCACACAATACATTGTATTAAAACTCCTGTTGGGTTACATATGAGAATAATGGCTCCATTTCCCAGGCTTACTCTACTTTTATATTTAGCCCAGGCATTATTTTGCCGAGTAATGATACTTCTACATTTTTATTAGTGGCTTTTTTAAGTTCAAAGTAAGGTTTTTGTTTCCAAAATATTAATGAAAATGGCATGAGCAGGTCATGGAATAAGGTGTTTTCAAAATTCCCAAGGGAATTGTGCATTTATCCAAAGGTTTATTGAGCAATTAGTGTGAGATTGATACTGCCTCCTGCCAAGGTAATCCACAAGCAAAACTACACCATGAAACAAATAGTATATTTGGTTTTACATGTAGAAAAAAGATTCTGATTAGCAGTGCTGAGTCTCTACGTTGTACTCCAGAGGAGACACCCTTTCGTGTTTATCTGCAAAATAGAGATAAGAAGACCTGTATTACAGGCATATTGTGTGGATCAAAGGAGGTAACATATGAAAAATCTCAGCAAAGGGTCTGAGTCCCGTATCATTCATACCAAGCAAACTTTTCTATATTTTGCAGTCTGTAACAACGTAGGGTAAGAAATACAGGCACATTTTTTTACTGGCAAGAAAAATATTAATATAATCAAAGCATGCAGAGATCATCATTGATTATGGGTAAATGATCATTAGAATTCCATCTTGACCTATTTTTCTCACACCCAAGCTACTGGACATCTTGTTTAACTAAAGAAAATTTTTCCCTATAACACACTGTTGACAAAGTAAGTCAGCTTAGAAAAAAAATTTCAGTAACTACCTCATCTAAAAGGAGGAGATCATTGAAATATAGACTTTAATGTAGGAGGAAATATCCCTATTCGGTGCTCTGGGGTTTTAAAGATATTATTCTTAAAAATTGAAACTAAGAAGACCAAAAGAGTTATTAGATACATTAACCATTGTGTATATATGGCAAACAAGCGATCTGCTGGAGGAAATCTACGTCCCAAGGGAATTGTGCATTTACCCAAAGGTTTACTGAGCAATTAGTGTGAGATTGATTCTGCCTCCTGCCAAGGTAATCCACAAGCAAAACTGTAAGGAAAGTGAAGCTTGCCTCAATGCCTTCTCGCTTGGCAACTTCTGTGCCTCTGAATAAGCACCACCCTCTGTTGCCTCCCACTGGCCTGCCTTTCCAGGTAGGTCTCACAATCCAGACTGCTCTCCACACTTCCTACAAAAGCTGACCTCTCTGGTGCCAGTAGTGCTCTCAGCTCACTGTCTATTGGAGGACGTATTAGTTTGCTCGAGTTATCAAAACAAAATTCCACAGACTGGGTGGCTTAAACAACCTTCATTTCTCACAGTGCTGAAACCTGAAAGTCCAATCACAATTCCAACAAATTCAGTTCCTGGTAAGGCCTCTATTTTGCCTTTCTTTTATGCCTATGGAGGTGGAGGGGTGGAGAAGGGGGTGGCAGAGAGAGAAGAAGGGAAGAGAGTGGGGAGGGAGAGGTGGAAAAGAGAGAGAGAGGAGGGGAAAGGGAAGAGAGGGAGGGAGAGGGAGGGAGAGGGAGAACAAGCCCCACCCTCATGGTCTCATTTAACCTTAACTGCTTCCTCAGAGGCCCCATCTCCAATACATCTATGCTTGGGGTTAGGGCTTCAACATATGAATTGGAGTGTGGACAACAACATTCAGTCCATCACAGAGGGAATACGGTTAGTTCAAACACACCACATTACGAAAGTATTTTAGCCCTCTGCACATAATACACCTTTTTAGGCAGGGAATCATTGCCTAACAACCACAGGAAAGAATTTCTAATGATTCCGGAGGGTAAGTACACCATACACTTGTCACATGGAACCCATGTCTACCCTGCTCCACTGGGTGCAAGGTGCATCCTCATCCTCATTTATAGTTGTTTCTTGTTCTCACGTCTTTAGCACCCGTCAGAGTGCACAATAAACCACTCTGCTGCCAGCCAGAATGTGGTCACATGCTCCAGACCTTCAGGCCACCGGTCATTTCATGCCACAGTCAGGTCCATGAGTAGGAAGGGGACATCGTCTCCCCTATTCTGGCAGCTTGCCACACAGCCATGCCTGGATTGTATTCCAAGTTTTCTAAACCATTTATGTTTGTGCATGCACAGCAACAGACACACAAGCTTGCATATTCTTAACCTTTTAGTTTTTCTTTGTACATTTACCTGCCATTTGGGAAATTGACTGCAAAAGTGTCCAAATTAAATTATAAGTTACCGTGTAGTAGATACAGATGGTATTTAGAAATTTTAAAGGTTGCTTTGCTTTTTCCTCAAAAACACAGAAGGAGCCAAGATGTGTAACATTTTTTTCTGTCCTATTCTCACGTTTGAATCTGAGCAGCTGCTCTCTCAGCAGATAACTAACCTGAATACCTATTATTAAACATGAAAAAAAAAAGTCTTCGGGAACCTTCAGTTACCAGAGCTCTGTGCTCCAAGCATTTGTACTCAAAGAATTTCAAAAATAGATTCAGTGATGCCAGAACTGGTTTGGCTCAGTGGATAGAGTGTCGGCCTGTGGACTGAAAGGTCCCAGGTTCGATTCCGGTCAAGGGCATGTACCTGGGTTGCGGACACATTCCCAGTAGGGGATGTGCAGGAGGCAGCTGATCGATGTTTCTCTCTCATCGATGTTTCTAGCTCTCTATCTCTCTCCCTTCCTCTATGTAAAAAATCAATAAAATATATTTAAATTTTTTTTAATATACGAAGGTAATATAGTATAATAAACCCTATACTCCCATTACTCAGTTTCAACAATTATCAATATTTTATTTTACCAAACATTTCATCTTTCTTCCTCCAACTTTTCTCTTATTGCAGCCATTTTAAAGCAAATCCTATACATATCATTAAATATTCTAATATTTATCTCTATTAAGGAAATTATTAGATTTTAATACATATCTGTGGTAGATCAAACAAAAGCCAAAGGACTAGGACACCCAGCAAAATATCCTAGTAGTCTTCTTTCATTTTTCCCTATGTATTTCTCTCCTTAAAAAGAGGAAATCCCAAATCAATTTTAACAAGCCAGTAAATAGAAAAGTGAAAAACAAAACCCAGTAATCTTGATAGTAGAAACAGAAAATATCAGCTTTCAAATTACTTTTAAAATTCCAGTATGTTCCAGTTCTATCAAAAGCACAAGAAAATCCCTCTTGTATCTTCCTCCAAGAAAATCAGGTCCCTGGACAAAGTCATGCTGTAGAAATTCCACTCTTGTACTCCAAACATCTCGAGGTTGCATGAATGCTGTGTGTGTACATAATTTGCTATGGAAATTGTGGTGGTGTTTAATAAAATATAAATAACATTCCTGAGAGTCTCACCTTGTTAAATATTTATTTGGTATATAATTTAACAAAGGTTCTCTGCTATTACTATTTAATGGCCTTATGGAAATTTTAATTCTATTCTAATTATAATATGGAATTTTAATTTAAAAGGCAATCCATTCACTACAGAGGCAAATCACTTACCTACAGAGTGTCCATAAAGTCTGGAAACAGAGGCAACTATATATAATAAATGGCTTATTGATATTACATGATGGTACATGATGTTTGATGTGCTGTCCCTCGTTAGTGATGCATAGTTTAGTGTGCTGGGCGGAATGGCAATGGACAGGATACATCAATACAGCCTTTCTAGCAACCCTTGCACATACCTTTGTAATGCATCACCTCCCACCAGTACTTCTCAAATGAGATCCCTGGAATCCACAGAATCAGTAATGCCTGGGGATGGTAAAAATGCAAATTTGGGGGAACTCACCCCAGACCTAGTGAATCAGAAACTCTGAGTTTTAACAAGCTCTGCAGGTGATTCTCATGCAAGCTGAAGTTTGAGAACCACAGGCTAAGATTATTTGTCTCTGCTTTTCAGTGAAGAAAAACAAGAACCCTGCCCTTTCAGCATACCCCAAACATAGAGTTGCCAGATTTAGCAAATAAAAACAGAGAACACCAATTAAATTTAAATTTCAGATTTCTTTAAAAAAAAAACAAGATTTTCATTTAATTATATCCCTCAAAGTTATGCCCCATGTATATGTCCCACTTATGTAAGGGATATATATACAAGTATCCTCATGCATATTTATACTAACAAATTATCTATTGCTGATTAAACTTTTCATCTTGTGTCCTAAGATATTTCTGGCATCTACACCCAAAGGTGTTCTGATCTGGCCAGCATTCGGCGTACCCCACAGAACTACATCATCCAATCCAGCTTTAGTTTGTAGACCCGCACAGTCATAACACATGCACATCTTTGGAATGTGGGCGAACCCTCATCACTCTCTCACCACTCGAGGGTCATGTGGTGGTCAGTCTCTAAGTGACCTTCCCTTGCCTGTCAAGAGCATACACTAACAGCTGGTCACACAACGTGGTCAAACAGGACAAAGTCACCTATTTTCCCAAACTTTGTGGGTAGAAATACATTTCAGTGGTTCTCAACCTTCTGGCCCTTTAAATACAGTTCCTCATGTTGTGACCCAACCATAAAATTATTTTCATTGCTACTTCATAACTGTAATGTTGCTACTGTTATGAATCGTAATGTAAATATCTGATATGCAGGATGGTCTTAGGCGACCCCTATGAAAGGGTCGTTCAACCGCCAAAGGGGTCGCGACCCACAGGTTGAGAACCGCTGCATTAAGTCCTCACTTAACATCCTGGCTGGTTCTGGGAAACTGCAACTTTAAGCAAAATGATGTAGAAGGGAACCTGTTTTACCATAGGCTGATGGATATAAACAAGAGTTAAGTTCCTACAGCATATTTCTAGTAGTCACAGAAACATTACCAAATCTCTAAGTAGAGACCCGAAACACTTCTAATATTAAACACTGAAATCAATGTGACCTAGATGTACATTTCAGAAAGATGAATAAAAACAAGTAAGGTCATTATTTTCCTACCGACTTATGCCAGGTCATGGCCACAGTGGCCAGAGCCTGTTCCGGCAGCTCGGTGGGAACCCACCCTGAACAGGACACCTTTCCATCCCAGGGCCACCCACACTCCCTCCGGAGGGGCACTTAGACCCGCCCATTCACTTCCCGTGCATGACTGGGATGTGCAAGGAACCCAGAGTCCCAGAGAAAACCCTCCTAGACTAGGGAGAGCGTGCAAACTTCACAGACAGTGGCCCCAGCTGAGCAATCCTGTTTTCCTCATCAACGTTATAAGGAAACCATGTTGACTGAAATGACCTTCTCCACAGGCCCGCTGAATGGTGTCAGCTGAAGAGAAAAGCCAAAGAGATGTGTACCAAATCTCCTCTCGCTAACTTTAATTATGAAATGTAAAAACAGTATTTTCCCGTTGCAAGCGAGATTCTTGGTTTCTAATACAAATGATTAACTACGGATTAAAATGTTTCCCTGTCCCTTAGCAGAGCTGCATGCTGACGGTCGGCGCTTGCCTCTGTATTGAGGTCAGAAGATTAAAACCAAACAATTTTGAAATCTAAATTTTTCCTGAATTCGTTTTATATAGTCATTTCTTTCTCATTTTTGAACTGTCATCCTATTTTCTTTTTAAATTTACATAAAATAAAATGCTTAGATTTTAAATACACACTTCAGTGAGTTTTTACATACACCCCCACCCATCAAGAAGGAGAACTCTTTTTTCTCTCTAGAAAAGATCCTCAAGCCCCTTTCTAGTCCAATCCCACCTCCCCCGCTCCAGAGGCGACCATCATTCTGATTTTCATCACCATGGATTAATTTTATTTGTTCTAGAACTTCATCGAAACTGCTTTCATTTTCACATATTCAAAACATTTTGCTATATGGCAGAGAATTTATAACGTATATTTCTTTCTTTCATCTGAAATTGCCTGAAAAGTCCTAAAGATAGCACCCTACCCACCTCCCTCAAGGGTAGAGGAAGTACTGGACATTAATCTCTTCCAAGGGGAGGCATCAGAACCTAAGGAAGTGACTAGAGCAGCGGTTCTCAACCTGACCCTTTCACAGGGGTCGCCTAAGACCATCGGAAAACACATATATAATTACATATTGTTTTTGTGATTAATCGCTATGCTTTAATTATGTTCAATTTGTAACAATGAAATTGGGGGTCACCACAACATGAGGAACTGTATTAAAGGGTCGCGGCATTAGAAAGGTTGAGAACCACTGGACTAGAAGGACAAGAAAGGGTGGCCTTAGATCAGGGATCCCTGATGGTCTCTTGAAATGGGTCCCCAGATCAAGAAGGGACCCAGGGGACCCAGAAGGGATGGCAGCGAGGGTCACCACAGGGGCCCCAGGAGCTGTGCCAGAATGGAGAACAACTCCAGCACTTGGCAGGGATTGGCAATGCCCATCCCTATGCCTCTAGTCGTGTGTGCTCCGAGACATCTGTAATGAAGACAGATCTCTGTAGCATCGCAGGATCTTTAGGGTGGGCATGGGCTCTGGTATCTGTACCCTGGGGGCAAACTAGACCATAGCGGTACACTCTAAGGTGCGGGCAGAGGAATGGAGATATCCCTGTCCCCGCTAATGTACGTTAAACATTCCAGTTATTTAATATTTTAGTGCTTTTCAAAGTACCCACTGGAGTAGCATCTAATTATCATTTTAAAAGTCTACAACCCAGACAGAACATTAAATTTAAAATGCCAGCAGTATATAATCTCATATCATCCTCCATGGAAAAAAAATATTTCTATGATCTTCTCTTTTGCTCACATTCCTAGGGGATCCAAGGATGAAAGACCATATAAATCCAAACAGATCTATTACTAGTAAGGTTAATTTACATAGACATTTACAAATGTTATCATCTGAGACTGATTTAGAAAAATACATACAAAGAATAAAATGCATTTTAAATGCACCCCCAAAATGTTAATGCTCATCACAAACCCTCACTACCCCCAAGCTGTTCTTGAACTTCCAGGATGTCTCAAAGGCTAACTAGCCGGGGTTCCTGTTCCGGCATCTAGAAGGGTTCAGGAATCTGGAGAAGACTGTGCGTAGATTAAAAAGGAGTCCAGAGACAAAATATAATTTTGAAAGGCAATTTGGGGGTTAGAGGAGCTTAGCTTAAAGGAAACTAAGATCTAAGTTCTCCTCGTCTCAGGACCCCAAGCCTTTTATTAACACAATTTGTCCTGAGGCGAGCAGAGATATACACTTCACAGGGTCAGGGTTTCCTATACAGAGGCATTGTTAGAATGGGGAGTTAGCCTACGGCTGTTCAGGTGTTTGGCCAGGAGGAGGCAATAACATGTAGATTAAGATGCCCTGAGCTGTCTGGCAGCCAACAATCATCCCTTTTCAGGTTTGGGGAAATGCCCTCAGCCATTCCCAACAGGCGACTACATGTGTGACTCAACCCTGTTGAGTCCCCAAGTTCCATCCACCTTTAGATGAAACTCTTGCAATGGCTTCCGGCACTAACTTACCTGCAAACCCTTCAGGGAAGACTCCATAGTCTCTCTCACTCACCTCATCGGTTGTGGAGTCCATCCTATCAGGTTCCAAGGATCGTCAACCGCCTTCGTGTCGGAGAAGAAACCTCATAGTAGTATCACACATGACACAAAGCCTTCCTGTTTCTTAGCTGTTGAAGATCGAGTCCTCCAGGAGCCGGTTCTGACGTAGTTTGAGGAGCACGATATTTATTAAGGATGAACACCTGTGAAAGTAAAGGAGCAGCAGGTTGGACTGGGGAAGCAATCAAACTGCAATGTAGACCCAACAAACGTACCCAGGAGCTCTGGGGTGATTATTGCCCCTGAGAATGTCCCCCAGCAGGCCAGATGCCTGTGCTTCTATATCCCTGTCTCACTCGCCAGATGCAGGCAGCTCCAAGAAGGGAGTGACCTTGGGCTAGGTGGCTCTGGGAGATAAGGCAGGCCTGAAGTAGCTGGCTGCTGAAGACTGTTTTGTTGACCACTGTATGCTCCACAGCTGGACATCAAATCCTTCATTGAAGGGAGATGTAAGTACCTTACACAACTGTTCTCCAACTCTTTCTACAAGAGCCATATGGTTTTCTCTCAATCCTCCCCCTCACCCCCCGCCCCCAGAGCACCATACTCACCCTTATCTTAGAATGGCCCGTGTGCCGGGAACATTTCCCCGCCCTTTTCACCTGGCTAAGTCCTTCATGTTCTTCAGATCTCACCCACTCCTTTAGAACACTCATCTCGCTTGTCAGTAGCCTAGTGCCTTCATTCCCTGCTTCCACACCCTCCGTGACAGCAGGGATGATACTAGGATTGTTGGTGCTGCCTCTTCGGTGTTGAGCAATGTGCCAAGCGCAGAGTAAATACTCAGTGTGTATTTGATGAGTGGATTTGTTAATTTGATGTACCTGGTACTTTGGGTTCCCCCAGAAACAGACCCTTCAAGCAAGGATTTGAGTGCAAGCCCTTTATTTGAAAGGTGATTCTTGGAAACATTGGTGGGTAGGTAGGAAAGTGAGACAAGAAAGGAAAGGCAGCCAATTAATTGCCCATTACCATTGTGGGCAATGAGCCTAATCCTGCTGGGGAAATCTGAAAACCAGAACTGAACATGTGCCTTGAAGTTGTCCATCCAAAAATGAGTATGATTCCATCGATATAAAGTGTCCAAAATTGGCCACTTGATGGAGACAGCAAGTAGGTAAGTGGTTGCCAGGGAATTAGGGAGGGAGAACTGGATTTCTGGGGGGGAGGGATAAAAATATTGATGGTGATAATGGTTGTGTGACATTGTGAATATACTAAAAGCCACTGGATTTTGTACTTTAATATGAAGTTTTGCTATGTAAATTATATCTCAGTAAAACATTACAATAAATAGCACTGGCTGGGTGGCTCAGCTGGTTGGTGCATTATCCCGTATACCAAAAGTTTGTGGGTTTCATTCCCAATCAAGGCACATACCTAGTTCGATCCCTGGTGTGGGAGGCAATCAATTGATGTTTCTCTCTCACATTGATCTCTCTCTCTCCCCCTTCCTCTCTCTCTAAAATCAATAAACATATCCTCGGGTGAGGATAAAAAAAATCAGCATGGTACTGGCATGAAAACAGACATATAGATCAATGGAACAGAATAGAGAGCCCAGAAATAAACCCTAACCTATATGGTCAATTAATTTCTGACAAAGGAACCAAGAATACACAAAGGGGGAAAGAACAGTCTCTTTAATAAATTGTGTTGGGGAAACTGGATAGCCATATGCAAAAGAATGAAATTGGGCCACTACTTTACACCATACACAAAAAATAACTTACAAATGGATTAAAGCCCTGGTAGGTGTTGCTCAGTGATTGGAGCTACATCCATACACTGAAGGGTCGTGGGT
>NW_006285913.1:546855-567130 GCF_000327345.1 Myotis davidii
AGCCAGTGTGGCGCAGTTGGTTGGGCATCATCCCATGTACCAAGAGGTTGCTAGTTTGATTCCTGGTTAAGGGCACATGCCTAGGTTGCGAGCTTGATCCCAAGTAGGAAATATGCAGGAGACAGCTGATCAATGTTGTGTTCTCACATACATTGATCTCTCTCTCTCCCCCTTCCTCTCTCTCTAAAATCAATAAACATATCCTCGGGTGAGGATAAAAAAAATTACAATAAACAAATGAAGAAGCTGGGATCTTTATATACTAGCTTCATTAATTAGTCAGGGCTGCTGGGGCCTGGGGGTGTTCATTTTTGCATATGCCCAGCCTATCCCAGCACAGACAGAACAGGCTCCGAGACCAGGGCAAAGAGATGCAGATACCAGCACTTTGCAGTCTGGAACCATGATGCCTGAAATGGGAAGGATGAGTAGGTACAGGTAGGGCATAGACAGGTAGGGCACTGGGCAAGAGAGAGACAGACCTACCAAACCCACCTGGCATATTCAAAACTGAGCCATTCTGTGGAGAAGGAGGATTTACACAGAAACGTCCAACTCTAAGCACATATTTTGCTAAGCCTGTTCTAAAACAGATCAATACATGGATGACATGTTTAGGGAGCCCAATTATCTCAGCTGCAACCCCAAATCAAGTAAAGCCGTGGAAGAAGAAAAGAACAGTGTTCTCAGTGGAAAGTGAGATTGTGGTAGGTTGAATTCTGACTCCTCCCCCCAAAAAAATTCCACATCCTAATCCTCAGAATCTATGAATGTTCCCTTTTAAAGGTAAAGGGACTTTGCAGGGGTGACTAGGTTAAAGATTTTGAGATGGGAAATTATCCTAAATGAACTAGGTGGGCTCAAAGTAATCCCACGGTCCTTATAAGAGGGACAAAGGTGGATTCGAGTCAGGGGAGACACAACACCAGAAAAAGAGGTCAGAGTGACAGGCTTTGAAGACAGGGCCATGAGCCAAGGAACACGGGTGCCACTAGAAGATTTAAAAAAAAGGTAACAGCACAGGTCCTCCCCTTGAGCTTCCAGAAGGAACCCATCCTGCCGACATCTTGACTTTAGCCCAATAAAAATATTGCAAAGTACAAAACTGGCAATTACAAAACAGTCACAGGGGTGTGAAGAGAAGCTTAGGGAATATAGTCAATAATAATGTAATAACTACGTATGGTGTCAGTTGGGTACTAGATTTATCAGGGGATCACTCCGTGAATTATATAAATGTCTAACCACGATGCTGTCTACCCAAAACTAATATAAAATAATGTTGACTGTCAACTATAATTGACAAATAAAAAATGATTGCACACCCTCTGACCTCCACAACTCTGTGTTGTTTTATGCCTCTGAATTTGTGGTTGCTACAGTGGTACTTTCCCAGAAAAGGTTAAAAAGTAATCACCATGACTTCTTCCCCAGAATACATTGCAAAATTTGGAAGGTTTTAAAATCACAAAGAAAAGAAAACACTTGGTATCTTGACTTTATGTTCAATATAGTTAGTCCATTTTTAATCTTTTAAAATACTATACTTATACCTGTCTTCATATTTCTTTTTAGAATAAGTAAATACTGTTTGAACTAGAATATTTGTGTACTTTTCACTTTAACAAATTGAATGTTACAATGTACCTTTTATAGACTTTGGATTTATAAATTATATCATGCCAAGTAAAAATTCTTACTAGACTATTGACGTAGGAAAAAGATCAGTGGATAAATTCCCAGAAAATAACATGTTTACAACTCTAAAAATACTGGAAAATTCAGTAAATTAAATAGACATGTTCCTACTGTATAACAGCAACTATCTGAACATTTTCAATGTAGGTTAAAGGGAGAGGGCTGTCAGGCATGAAGGTGAGAGCATGAGGGTCTTGAAGCTGAGAATGAGATATTGGGTAAGATAAGGTCAGAAGTGAGAAAAATGGGGGAGAGGGAGCTGGAGAAGGCAGAGGTTTAAAGGACAGAAAATGAGTGAGGTGTTCTAGGGACACCTAGTAAAAGGCTCAGGTATCTTATCTCTGATTCCAGCCTATTCTCCACATTATCACCAGATATAGAAAATAAAGTTCAATCATGTCATATCAAAATGCTCTGAGCTTTGTAAAATAAAAATAAAACCACGTGCCATAACCCCAGAGGCATGCAAAGCCCTTGGTGACTGGATGCCAGCCTACTTGTTCAAACTTATCACCGCCATGCCAATCATGCCAGACTCTCCACTGTTCCTGAAACATCTGTGTCTCTCATACCTCAGGGCCTTGGCAAATACCACTTCCTTTGACTGGAATGCGTCTTTCCTGCTCTTATCACATCGCTTCATCCCAAGCTAATAGGCTTCTGCTAGGAAAAGTGAATCATCATGGGCCTTGAGCATCCCTCCCTGCACATTCTTGCCAGGGATGCCAAGAACACAAAGCCCTAGCAACTCTTCAGCCTGGCCATGTGTGATGGCCGTGCTTGTGGAGCGCAATCATGAGGGCTGAAGTGGCATCTTGCATGCCACTCATTATAAAAATGGTACATTCCTTGCCCTAACCGGTTTGAATCAGTGGATAGAGCGTCGGCCTGCGGACTAAAGGGGCCCCGGTTTGATTCCAGGCAAGGGCATGTACCTTGGTTGCGGGCACATCCCCAGTAGGGGGTGTGCAGGAGGCAGCTGATCGATGTTTATCTCTCATCGATGTTTCTAACTCTCTATCCCTCTCCCTTCCTCTCTGTAAAAAAATAAAAATAAAAATGGTACATTCCTGAAGCATAGTGTTCCTCTTCTGTAACACAACCCGTGGCATGTACTGGCATGGGATCTGAGTGTGCCATGGGACCTGGGGCAGGAGGGCCAGGGGCAGGGCATGGGGACCGGTACTGACAGGACATTATGCTATCCCTACTCACTGTGCTGTGAGAAATCAAGCCATTTGTCTCTGGCCTAGGAGTCTCACGTCTTCTGTCAACACCCTTGAAACAGAGCCAGGCTAGCTCATTAGCTTGCAAGTAGGTAAAAATCCCAAATTCTTCACAGACTTTGTTATTTCCCCAGCTCTCTAGACAAGGTGTGTGGCCTCTTGTATTTTTAATCTTATAATATTTGATAAAATAAAATGTAATGTTATTATATGGCACATAGGAAATGTGCTCACGGAAAAAAAAATGTTAGTCAAATAAATAAAAGACAATACTTTCAGTTCAATAGAGGTGTCTGCTCTGATAACTGCTTCATTTCCCCCTAACTAAAACTGGGCCCATTTACATAAAACAAACAAATGAGATTTCTTTTATTGTTAAGGGAGAGTTTCTTAAATGACTGGTGTACTGAAGACCTTAAAGAATCTAACAGTGGCTGTAGTAGGCTCTTTCAATCTTTTCTCATGTCAATTAAATTTGGCTGGCATGATCCTATTAATTCCTAGACCGTAAGAAAAATTCACTTTTAAAGCATTCTTTCTCTAGTCCACAGTATATGTTTTCTATTCTTCAGAATTGAAGGTTAAGTCCACATATCAAGATTTGGAATAAGATTCTTTTTTTCTGAATCTTGTAAGCGGGAGGAATAAAATTTCCATTAATTATTGAATTTTTTCCTAGTAATTTTATCACATTTTTGCAGCCAGGAGGCATAGCAGTACATTAATAAGCTGAAAGAAATAAATGAATACGCAGAATCTTCCTTGGTTATGAGATCACGAAGAGAAATTGAGAAAATGCAAAGCAGCAAACAGAGGCAGCTGTTGGAAGCCCCAGCAGTGAGGATATTATAAAACAATAGACATCGCTCCAGCCAAAGGCAACGGGTAGGCTTACAAGACAAAAGCCACAGTTCCCCCACTAATGAGCTTCAACAGGAACACATCCTTCCTCCTGCCCAAGGGGTAGGGAGAGAAGGACTTGCCTATTTCACCTCACTCTCAACAACTCAAAAATATGTATTTAAATGAAGGCACCGAGCACTAAGGCTCTAATATTTGAAACCAGATTTATATTGACGAAATGTGTGTCTCCTTTTTCAGATAGCCTGTGGGCAGGATTGAGTTCCTGCTGGATATGGACTCTTGTTAAATGAAGGAAGCAGATCCAGTCCCTCAGTCTCAACACTCCTCCTCCCCCTGCACCCCACCTCCTCTATGCTGCAAGACAGGCTCCTTTTCCCACTGTCACTTTCCACAGGGAATACGGGTATCGTTCCAGACTCTCAAGGGTGTGTGTTTTGTGCTGCAAACTGATCTAGTGGCATGAATGTCAGTGGAATTATCTCCTGTGCCAGCTTGTGTGCCTGGATAATAAGACGAGGAACCACAGACAAAGACATCATCACAGCATCCAAGGAAATCCGGAACTCCTGACGCTGGGGTTTTCTTATACATCAAAAGAAAAGCCTTTTCTTCTCCAGCCACTCAAGTGTGTGCTTGAGTCAACTAAATTGTGGTTTTGGGTTCTTTGGGGGGTTTTGCTTCCGTCTTTTTAATTTGAGGAAATAACTAGTGAAAGTCGTTTTTAACTTCCTCATTTGTAATAAGAACAACCATAGGACTCGAAAAATTAGAGTCTCCTAGTTACCCCTCTGCTTAAAGTTTGCCTATTAGAGGTTGGTACTTTTCTGTGTTCGGTGCTGCACCTGTCTTCCTATGCCCCACCCCAGAGTGGAAAGGTAAGAACCGTGGAAACAACCTTACAGACATATTTCTCAGGAGACAGACTTACTCGAACCCCTAGACTGGCAGGTAGTGGTGTGCAGCCATGCCCACTTCCCCAGAGGTGGAGCCCCCAGAACACTCCTTCTTAAAGCCTGTAAGTACATGAATGGGTTCCACAAAAATCGCAGGTCAATCAGCTTTTAAAAAACAAAACTGCATTTAAATGGCGTTGTATGTGAGACAGTAAAAGGCCAGAATACACTGAATTGCTATATTGGGCAATATTTACTTTCCCCAGGTTTCTACTAGAATGATAAGAATATTCTAAAGACATCACTAATCGTGGCTAATTTGTAACTACCATTGAAAACTCAATTACCCTGAGCCAGATTTCTCATGTAATCCCAATGGCTATTGCTCCTGACTATCCTATTCCTATTAATAGCACTAATATTCTTCTGTTCATCCAGGCATCGAATCTCAGATCCATCATGATGCTCCTCCATCCAGTCAATTGCCAAGTCCTGTATTTCCTGAATAAAGTGACCCTGAATCTCCCTTTCGACTGAAACTCAAATTCTGATCCTAGTTCTGACGACCTGATATGGTCTCCCAGCTCCTAGCCTCTCCTCCAAACATTTTGCACATGGCAGTTTGATTAAGCTGCCCGTGTCATCACTTTGGTTCTGGCTAAAAGTCTCTCACGACTGTCTGTGGCCGACAGCCATCGTTTTCACCTGGTAAAACAAAGCCCTCTGCTGCTATACTTTGTACGCTTTGCAAACATCCTACCACCTTCTGATCAATAGATAAATGTTGGTTTTGCCAGTCATTGGAACTTTTAACTAATTTCTGTCAAACAGAATGCTGATCTGAGCAACATGTGGGGTGTTAGAGTGCAACTTTTGCTACTAGTAAGAGGGGAGGCGCTTCAAGTAGCATCCAGCCTGAGCCAAGGTAACTATCTTGTTCTAAGTGGAACTTGTGAGAACATCACCTCGGAGTTTTCAAGGGCGCACTGTCTGGGAGTAAAAAGCTCTTTTCCACAGAAACACGGTGAAGGTCAACCAAGCGGCTAGTGAAGTAGCTATGGATGATTTTGTAGACCCTATGAGACAATAACTACACGGTGCAATGCTTGTGCGGTGATTGCTGCAGGCTTGTTTAGTGTGTTTCCAGACCTTTAATGTTTCCCGTTGTCCTGCTAAAAATTCTAGCATTTGAAGGTGTGCCACAAACCCAAAAGATTGAAAATCACTGGCTATTAAGACAAGTACAAATTCCTTACCACAATCTACAAACCGTTCTCCTTTTGACCCCAACCTACTTTCCAGCCTCAAATTCCAGCACTTGCCCCTTAAGTCACACGGGACCACATTTTGCTCCTTGACTAAGTCAGCTCTGGGGCATTGTACGCAGAAGAAAGGTTATATTCTTCTTCTTTTTTTTTTGCAATCATTCATCAAGACCCATTTACAATATTGTCTCCTCCCGGGTGTTTTCTGTGACTCCCCCAATAATTGTTCTCATCATCATTTGCTCTTATTTTTTTTACAGGATGTGCCCTCACATTTTATGATCGCTGAACGATGCCTGTCTCCAAGGCATCAAGGATTGTGTAGCTGAGTTCACAAGGGCACAGGCTTTACCTCATTCATCTTTCGATTCCCAGCGCTTGAGATATTACAAACCCGCAGTAAATATTTGCACAATTGTTTGTTTTTCCTGAGGGTCAGGCCACCGATGACCTATTGCTGATGAATCTTTTAAAAGTTATCTCCCACAACTGTGCTACACACACTTTATGCTCAAACCAAGCTAGAGTGCGTATTGTTTCTGAAATAGACTTACCCTTTCCCACCTCTGCAAATGAGCTCCTAGGATCCAAAGAATTCTTACACTTGGGACGTGCTCCCTCTATCTGTGATAGCCACCTATAAAAATTCTACTTATCCCTTTTTTTAAAAAAAAATATATTTTATTGATCTTTTACAGAGTGGAAGGGAGAGAGATAGAAAGTTAGAAACATCGATGAGAGAGAAACATCGATCAGCTGCCTCCTGCACATCTCCCACCGGGGATGTGCCCGCAACCCCAGTACATGCCCTTGACCGGAACCGAACCCGGGACCTTCCAGTCCGCAGGCCAACGCTCTATCCACTGAGCCAAACCGGTTTTGGCTACTTATCCCTTTTTTTAAATCTATGTTTTAATTTAATATATTTAATCTCTTTGATTTCAGAGAGGAAGGGAGAGGGAGAGAAAGATGGAAATATCAATGATGAGAATCATTGATTGGCTGCCTCCTGCATGCCCTCTACTGGGGACCGAGCCCACAACCCAGGCATGTACTCTTGACCAGAATTAAACCCAGGACCCTTTAGTCCACAGACTGATGCTCTATCCATTGAGCCAAACCAGCTAGGGCCCACTCATCCCTTTTGACCAAGCTCAAATCCATGTTCTTCCAAAAAGTCAATCTTGATACCCAGACTAAACATTTTTTCTGAATTTTTTCATATTAGGTTATATAATTCTTAGGACATTTAGCATGAACTACTTGAAATTGTAGTCACTTAAATATATTAAGGTGTAATCTCCTTGAGGCAATAAAGATGCCTTATTGATTTTTGTTTTCTCATTAGTACCTATGTATTATCTTGCACATAGAAGGTACAGGGTTTGTTTTTTTAAATCATGAATGAATGAAATGATGCATATGTCTAATGCATCATGCTAGTCACTATATTCTATTTACCTATGCTAGCATACAATTAAATTATAGTTTATGTAATAGGAGACATTTCAACATTTCCTTGGTACATTATGCAATTGTTATTGAATGTAGCAAATGCACATTCTTACCACTATTGCAGGCCTGTTTGCTAAATGAGGCAAATTTTAAAACCCTACACAGGATGGAGGTGTTATCTAACCCTATCATGGTAATCATTTTGCAAAACATATGTGTATCAAATCATCACATTTTATACCTTAAATTTACATATGTTACATGTGAATAATACCTCAGTAAAGCTGGGAGGTGGGAAACCCTACACAGACATCCACCTCTTACTCTAGAATGTGAAAATTCTAATTTATAACAAAAGTAATAAGACCTAATATAAGTGAATTTCTTTTTTTTCCTCCTCTTTGCTTCAGTGCACATATCAATTATTATAAGTTATTCCCATTGCATGATTGTTATGTTTTTACATTTATATTCCCTGCAATATTTTGGGGGCTTCTCAAGGCTAAGAACAATGTCTTATCTATGTCTATCTATTGATCAGTCTATAAAAATTAGTTTACCTAAAAATATATATATATATTTATTTACTTTATATTTATACTTATATATAAACTAGAGGCCCGGTGCACAAGATTTGTGCACTCAGGGTGTGTGTGGGGGGTCCCCTCAGCTCGGCCTGCACCCTCTCGCAGTCCAGGAGCCCTCGGGGGATGTCCAACTGACAGTTTAGGCCCACGCCCTGCCTAAGCCATCAGTCAGACATCCTTAGCGCTGCTGCAGAGGTGGGAGAGGCTTCTGGCTGAGCAGCACACCCCTAATGGGAGCACACTGACTACCAGGGGGCAGCTCCTGCGTTGAGCGTCTACCCCCTGATGGTCAGTGCATGTCATAGCAACTAGTCGTTCTGCTGTTCTGTCGATTTGCATATTAGCCTTTTATTAAATAGGATATTATGTAAATATATACTTACTATTTATTTATGTGATAAAATACATATATATAAATTTATGTAACTATTTGCCTGGCAATATTTTCCATTTAATAAATATTAAAATAATGAATGGACATTTTAAATGGTCAGTATTTTTTATCACTAGCAATTTGTTTTCAGGTCTACTAGAAGGAGAAAAATAAATAAAGCAAAGATACTAAGATCCACTGTCCCCAAAATAGTAATTGAGTATGAATACAAAACACCTATGAAGCAATAATGAAAGCCAACAGTCAAACATGGTTCCATTTTCATAGCACTTTTTAGTTTGATATTATTTAGCCACGGGGGTGATATTGGTCTTCCACTGAAATTTAGAGCGGTTTTTCTCAAACTTTAGTAATGAACAGATCCCTTTTAAATATGAGAATCCTCAAGACTCACAGGCTTGCTATAATTTGTGTTTAGTACTTAAATATGTAAAAACATAAAACAATTTACAAATACCTTTTACTTATGAACTTCATACAATTTAAAATAAATTTACAAATTAAATCCTAACAAAACTAGAAAAGTGAGTGAAATTTAAATTAACAACATTAATGTGATGGAATACAACCTTTTGCTGAAACCAAATTGCTATTTGTAGTAAGAAGGTGGTACCCACATCGAAGGTGGGCTCTCTCCCCTCAGATCTCTTGTCTCCCACTACTTTTCTCTATTCGAATGTCCTTCTTACAAGCACAGGGTGACTCATCTGGCCTTTGCTTGGAACAAATACATCGTTTATTAAGTTAACCGCTACTCTTCCATCATTAGCCCATGAGAATTAGAGTAACCCAGGGCTATTTTACAAATATCCAGGCAAGTATAAAAGTAAACATTGCAATAAAAGTATTAGACAGTATTTTGTTATACAGTGGTCATCCGGGGGATTTATGATATGCTTATGTTAACATTTTAGAAGATTATGATCAAATGGAAACCATTAAGTTTGACCCAAGGACCTGCCTTCCTCAAGGATAAAGGGTTCAAAAACCCAGTCCAACAAATATCCCAGGAGATAAGCTTCCACATTGTGGGTCTCTGTTGGAATCCCATTCACAATAGGATAAGGAACCCTGAAGGTCCTGTGTAAGTTAGCACTTTTAAAAGCAATGATAGCCCAGCCAGCATGGCTCAGTGGTTGAGCATTGACCTATGAACCAGGAGGTCATGGTTTGATTCACAGTCAGGGCACATGCCTGGGCTGCGAGCTTAATCTCCAATGTGGGGCATGCAGGAGGCAGCCGAACAATAATTCTCTCTCATCATTGATCTCTCTCTCTCTCTCCCTTCCTCTCTGAAATCAATAAAGATAGATTTTAAAAATAATAATAAAAGCAGTCATAAAACTGTAGCATCCTCAACGGGAGTCTGTTTCTTCCATTTCCTATAGTTTCTCTCTCTCCTCTCTTCCTCCACTGCCTAATTCATCCTTTCTACTTTATTTACCCACTTGTTTATCTTTTCTTTTCTCCTCCACCCTCATTTCTTCTACTTTACCTCTTCCCTCATTTCCACTCTCCTTACTCGACATTCCATGAAATTAAAGCACACTTCCAAATTATTCTAAATGTGCCCTTTACCTTTAATTGGTCTCCTATGGATTAGTAGCCACTATCACCCCTCCCTCTCCACTCCACCCCGCAAAAACAAGCTTTCCCATCCTTGATGGCATGGAGTAATGTACATCTAACATGAAGGTTGGGTGGCTAGATTCTGTCCCCAGTTTCAACAAGTTCTTCTCCGAGGAGACAAGTTTGTTTTAATTGTATGCAAAATAGTAGCAGATCCTCTTTCTTTTGTCTTTCCCAAAGCAAAATTTAGAGAAAATGACTGAAAACTCTATTTATATGTTACTGAAGATTCTTATCATATTTTACCCAGGACTAAATATTTATACTTGACATAGGCCTGCCTTCTTCATAACAACTGTTTCTGAACTTCTACAGGTCACTAGGTTCAATGGCAGACAAAAAGAGCTCCCTTAGATAAAGGTCTGCCAATTGCCAGAAATATTCCTCCTCTCTGCTGATCCCCACAAATCACCTAGAAATGCAAGAAGAAGCCAGGTATCCCAGACTCCAGGCAAGCATCAAGTCCTCTGAAGGCAGAAATGCTACTTTGCTTGAGCTGAGCATCAAGCAGCATACTAAAAAGCAAACTCTGAATACAGTGAAATAGGGTTGATCATCCTTTGACTCAGAAATAGGATCTAGAGGCAATTTCTAACAAATTTTCATTACTCATCCTGTCACTGAAATGCAAATATAGTCTTCTAAGCAGACCTCTTTGAAGGGTAATTCTGGTAGTGTTTGGTTTATTTTGTTTATTGTTTGTTGTTTAAATAAGATTTAGATCAAATACCACCCCATTATAAAGCTTTCCTCAACCTCTTTTGTCAAAATTCATTGTTCTCTCTTCTTTATGTCTATAAGTATATATACCTCTATTAAAAACTTTCACTCCATTTAATGTTGTGATTAGTTGTTTAATCGCAATAGGTAAAGTTATTTTATTACAAGTTTCTTGAAAACAGAAGATAAATTTGCTCATATTTATTCCCCTCAAGTTCCATGCTGGTACCTACAAATAAGAAGGCATTCAATGTATACTTACTGATTAAATTAAAAGCCTGCTACATTGTTATTTTGGAAATTAACAGTTACGAGGATAGTGAGTCTGTGACATGTGGTCTTTAAAACTGGCTATGGCAGCTAAAAAGTTAGACTTTCATGAGATAATACAGAGAATATACGGTACATACAGACACACAAATACACATATATACCCTTATCCACCACAGAAAGTTTAAAGACATCTTTGGAAACACTGTATTCATGATGCATGTGAAAGGACTTTGGAAACCATAAAATGTTATAAAAATGCTAGTGGTTACTGTGAGGTTCTGAGATGAACCAAGAATACTGCATTTCTGTGGCTAGGCAGCCAAGCAATGTACTATTTTGTTAAATGTTGTTGTTTAAAATAAGTCACGATATAATAAAACCTGATGAGTGCAATTAATTCCTACTCCACTAAAGTCAGAATTTATCATTATGATCATGTTAGCTGAAATGGACCTTTACCAGTAGCACACAAAAAATAAAAGAGAGAGAGAGAAAAGAAGAGAAAGGAAGAAAGCTGTTTGATAGCCTACATAAACAAAATTACAATATAATAGCTGTGTTGTAAAAAAAAACACAAAACACTGTTTTTCACAGAGACAGGTGCAAAGAATCTCTACTAACACTTTGGTCCGATGGAGAGGTAACTCTATGGCTACTGCATCTGAAGGTATTAAAGCTGCCTCGCTTTAAAAATCACTTTTTATTTATACTTTTCCTTTAGCATGATTAGCAAGTTGTATATCTCCTACATAGCTTACTTAAATTTGTTATGGACATGGATCATTGGAGGAACTCAGAAATCCAAGTTATTTTATACAACAGTGACAGAAAATCATTTCAGAAAGACTGTAATGAACACCAACAAGAAAAAGATAACCTTCAGATTTTGCAAGCATATAAATCAAAAGGCTGATTACATTTGTAGCAATCTACTGTTGCAAAACATGCCATGAAGTTTAAAATTCAAAGGATGTCTGAAATTAACAAGGCGAGTTCAGAAAGACCAAAATTGCAGAGAACTTAACCCCATGCTGCTATAGTCAGAAAGTCGTACGTACTGGCCCATTGACATTTGGTCAGATGCCCTGCTGTTATTAAACAGCTAATATTTACGAGACTTAAAACATCAGCAATTGGGGAACAGAAAGAATTAAGTGTAAATCTAGAATTACACAATGCTCTCAGAGCGAAAATAGAGGAACAACAAATAGAACAACAACTCATAAAAGGTACCAGGAGCTCAAATATATACCACTGAGTCTTAGTTTCCCATTCTTCAAATTGTTTTTATTGGAAATTTTAAGTGGAACAATAATAGAAATATTTTCGAATCCCAATTCAAAAAATAAAGCAAGGCAACACAGAAGCATTCCCACTTGGGAAAGAGCTTGACATTGGATCTGAGAAAATGTATGATCAAAGACAATGACTAATATATGCAGGAAGAAGAGAAATACTATGAACACTAATTTTAAAGAATAATATCTAAAGTAATCACACTTCCAGTTTTTCATTATAAATTTTATGAATACATTTGAAATGTCTGCCTTCATGTTTTGAAGTAAGCTATAAACATAATTCTCGGTAAATGAACATGCCACATTACTGTCAGGCCATATTCTAATCTTATGTCTCCTGAACTTATTTTTATATTATTTTGATTTGCCTTTTTTTATTACTCAAGTGGAAAAGCTAGAAAATATAGGTATAAGGGGAAAAAAAGAAAGGTAACTCTATATTATCACCTCCCAAAGATAAATAATATAAACATTTTTGTTTATGACTTTTCAGACTTATTACAGCTCAGTACATTTATCATATTGTAACCTGTTTCCCCCCACAATTAGATATAATGTAGATATCTTTCCTGCAAACACATAGACATGCCACCATTTTTTAAAATACTTTTATTTATTTCAGAGAGGAAGGGAAAAGGAGAGAGAGATAGAAACTTCAATGATGATAGAGAATCATTGATCAGCTCTCTCTTGCATGTACCCTACCAGGGATTGATCCCACAACCCAGGCATGTGCCCTGACCAGGAATCGAATCGTGACTTCCGGGTTCATAGGTCGAAACTCAATCACTGAGCCACATCTGCTGGGCTTGTTATGGGTTGGCTCAGCAAGATAGACCACCGACTCAGAATTTAAATTTAAGAGCCTTTATTAAGCTGGCCAGATGACCACAGCACCTATCTCCCCCTCTGGGAGCTTCGGACCATGTGGCAGAGACCAAAGGTGCAGTATGATCTTTTATAGCAAAACAGTGTTAAAAAAATACAAAGCATTTCATTAGCTGTTCCTTAGAAGTCCACAGAAAGTTCATGAGCACAAAGGGGAGGTAAACGGAGTCACACCTGGCTGGAGCATATCATAACACATTGTTTTTCTAAGACAATCTGGCAATTTTTCTCTGCCACGGTTCCTGACCCTAATACAATCAGTAACCTTTTCCAGGCCGCAGTCCCTCCCCCTCCCACATTCAGTAACCCTTCCACGCCGCAGTCCCTCACCCTAGCACAGGCTGACACACTGCCTTTTTAATGGCTTCATAGTATTCCATTGTATGACTCTACTATGATTTCCTTCCGCATCGACAGATGTTTAGGCCATTTATTATAAAACACTGTGATAAACAACCTATTCTGTATCCTGTGTCACGAATGATTTTTTTAAAACATAAAACAAATTAGTAACTCCCCTGCTGATAACTTCATTTTACTCTGGGGGGGGGGGGGGGGAAGACCCAAAATAACAAGGGTTGGCGGGTGTGCAGGAGGCAGCCGATCAATGATTCTCTCTAATCACTGATGTTTCTATCTCTCTCTCCCTCTCCTTTCCTCTCTGAAATCAATTAAAAAAAAATTTAAAAACAAGATTGTTTTCAAAAAATAATAATAATAATGAAATCTTGCTATTTGAGACAACATGAATGGGCCTAGAGGGCATTATACTAAGTGAAATAAGTTCGAGAAAGAAAAATACCGTATGATTTCACTTACATGGGGAACCTAAAAAAACAACAACAAATATAACAACAGACCCATACATATTGAGAACAAGTTGTTGGTTGCCAAAGGGGAGGAGAGAGTTGGAAATTTTAAAAAAAAAAAAAGGAAGACCCTAACTTCTTCCAGTCTCTACAAAACTCTACCTAAGCAGGTCCTGGCTCCACACCAAGGTCCTCCTACCCCTCTTCCTGTCTCTAATCCAGTGATGGCGAACCTATGACACGCGTGTCAGAGGTGACACGCGAACTCAGTTTTTTGGTTGATTTTTCTTTGTTAAATGGATTTAAATATATAAAATAAATATAAAAAATATAAGTCTTTGTTTTACTGTGGTTGCAAATATCAAAAAATTTCTATATGTAACATGGCACCAGCGTTAAGTTAGGGTTTTTCAAAATGCTGACACACCGAGCTCAAAAGGTTCGCCATCACTGCTCTAGTCCCACTTACCTTCTTCTAATGTCCGACAAGCCTTTGTTTCTGCCTCAGGGCCTTTTGACACACCTTTCCTTTATCTAGACCAGTCAGTGGTTCTCCACCTTGGCTGCACATGAGAATCACCTGGGAATCTTTTTAAAATCCTGATTTCTGGGCCTCATCCTCCGGAAATTTTGTTTCTTTGTTATGGGGTGGGGCCACAACATTAGTAACAAAGAAACTGAATTTCCGGAGGATGCGGCCCAGAACTCAGATTTTAAAAAGATTCTCAGGTGATTCTAATGTGCAGCCAAGGTTGAGAACCACTGGTCTAGATAGACACACTGTTCAGCAAGTTCCTCACCTTCCAGGCCTCTGAGCCTCATGAAGTCTTTTCTGACCACCTACCCTGCCACCTGTTTCCAGTTACTTCACGTCACACTGCCTGAAAACCATACTTCTTTATTTTTGATGTTTTCTGTCACCCACTCTAGTTTCATACAAGGTCCATGTGCTCTTAGCACAGTACCGGATACATAGAAGCTCCTCAATAAGTGACCCTTGAATTATCAGTTAATTCAGGACTGAAACTCAACAAATGTCATCCTTCCTGTTTTAGTTGTCTCTTCAGAGGCAGCATTTTCAGAGAAAAGAACAATTGACCTACGAGGAAACCAGCCTTTTCTAATCCTGAGCAAATTAAACGTTGCCAGGGAAACCTTCCCTTACCTCTCACCCATCACCCCTTTCTGTCACTGCCAAGGCCCTCCAGATAACACACAGAAATTTTCTTCTGTGGTAATTTACCACAGTTGTTAATAATTATTCACATCGCTAATTGTCACAAACATTTCTCCCGCTTGAGACTGAAACTCCATGAGGGCCAGGGTGGTGTCTAACTCCCTGCTGGGTTCCAAGCTCCAGCAATCACGCCTGGCATAAAATAAGCTCGCAAAATACACCTGAATAAAAGAAATAATAGCCCTCTCTAGGCTGAAAACTAGAGTTGAAAAAGAAGTCATACAGGGTTGAAATTTTTGTCTTAACAGCTGACACAAGAATTCTTCCCAGGAAGGGAACGTTGCCTGGGGAAATACCTTGATAAGTCATTTGGAGCAGGTGAGCATCCGAGGATTGTGGGAAGGCAGTGAGGCAACAAAAGCAATGGCTGACTGGTTCTGCATGACAAAACCAGAGGAATTTATTTTGCCAGTGAGAGGAAGGAGGAGCTGGGTTGGCAATGACTTTAAACTTGGGCACCAGGTGAGGAAGAGAGAGAGATGGAAATAGAGAGTCTTTAGTCAAGTCCACTTACCATGCAAACCACCCCGTGGGAGTGGGGCGCACGTGTGTGTGTGTGTGTGTGTATGTGTGTGTAACAGTCCATAAACTGAGAAAACAAGACCTGCAACCAGAGGTGACTTTGAGACTCTAAGCTGCCTAGTAATTTCTAGAAGTCACCCACAAGCCTTGGAATTGGGGGAGTGATTTCCTTTTATTTAGACCTCAAGGGACAAGCAGAGAAAGAGGTCACACCCAGATTAAAAGTGAGTGACTGCTCTCACTCGTCACCCCATCTCTGGGCTTAGTTGCTACCCATCCTTTCACCAGTTTGGAATTGGGGTTCTAAAGGGATGAGGAAAAAGGGGGGAAACGGGGGAGAGGGAGGGGGCAGTTGGAATGAGAGACCCTTCTCCCTTATCACCAGATAAGATAAACTTTACCTAAATGCCATCCTTCCTCTCTTCCCATCTATGTTTTAAGAGACAATCAGATAATTTAGTAATTTACTGTCTTTGGGGGAAAGGTACTCTATAAATAAACAGCACATTCTTTGCCGTTGTAATTAGGTTACTCAAAGTAAACTCCGTGTGGTTTTCTTGATTTCACTTGATTACTCAAACACATTTAGCCATTTTGAAATTTCTTTAGAGCATGAACTGCTATATTACTTTCAACTCCCCACCTAGAGAATGGTCTGTGAGGACAATGCTATAAAAATCGGTGGTGGTGACTCATAAGTGACCTGCCAGGAGAAAAATATCTGATATCGAGAGGATTATTCTTTATATTTGTGTAATGTTAGGGCACTGCAGGAAGAAGAAAGTAGTTGCCCGGACATTAATTAGTAGAATATGTGTATAAGCAAGTTCTCCTTTTCACAGAACTCAGGGGGCTGAAGCGTGATAAATACAAGGTGTGTTACAGGTGTGAACACATCCAGGTTTCACTACTGCCAATGGCTCCTGTTTTCATTGGAACAACCCTGATTCTTCCCAGACGGAAGTTTTAAAACTTTCTTGCCAAATCCTGCCAACTCTTGAGTCAACACGCACTGATATATTCACTCCACTTCCAGTGCATCTGAATGGGGAAAAGGGAACAGGTAGGGCACCCTTATTGACTCTCCAGTATTTACTTATTACAAAGTAGCTTTGTTGATTATAAACTGAGCTCAAAGTAGGTAATGACCTACACACTACTCAGAAAACTAAAACAATAGTCTAGTTACACAGAAAACTACGTTCCCCACACAGTCATTATTCCACTTTAAAGTGGGAAGCAGCCTATTACATGTAGTAGATATTTGCATTTATGTACACTGAAAAAAAGACTAGAAAGTCATATAATAAAGTGTTTATGATTACTGTTTCTGAGTCTGGAGATTATGGGTGTGATAGAATGATGACCACAACCTCCCCAGATGACCACGTCTTAATCCCAGAACCTGTGAATGTGCTGCATTACGTGGCAAGAGGACTTCAGGTTGCAGAGGCTGATCAGCAAGTAGATGATCCTGGGCTAAGCAGGTGAGCCCAATGTAATTTCAAGGGTCCTTAAAAGTGGAAGAGGGAGGTAGGGGAGGGAGATGTGGGTATGGAGGGATGACCAGAGAAGAGGCGAAGGTGCTGGTTTTGCTGGAGGAAGGGGATGAGCCAAAGGATGTGGGCTGCCTCGGTTCGCTGGAAAAGCCAAAGAACCACATTCTCCCCTAGACCTACCAGAATGCACGCAGCCTGTTGACACCTTAATTTTAGCCCATCGAGCCCGGCACATCAGACTTCTGAGCTCCAGAACTGTAAGCTACCAAGTTTTTTTACGGCTCTAATTTGTGGTAATGTGTTATAGCAACACTCGGAAACTGATGGATGGTCTGGTTATTGGGTTTTTGTGGGTTTTTTGGGGGGGGGGGCGTATAAGGATGCTTTGAAAGGGAGAGGGTGTGATAGTGTCCAAGTTTTATGTAATGTATGTGCCTTCCCTTTATAATTAGGAAAATTTCGCCTTTATCATTTTTTCAAATAATATGAAAATAGTAGTAATGAGGGCTGTGGTAGAAATTTTTCAGCAGTTAGGCTCAAAACTGTTCACACCAAAATTGCTCCTTAAAATTCTTAATGTCGTTTATTGAGAAAATTGACCTAGGAACAGTCACGCAGCAAAAAGCGGTCGTTTGTTTTAATCAAGAGCTCCTAACCAATGGAAACTCCAGTTGATAGGTATTTATTGAGGACCTGCAGAGTCAGAGGCACCATCTGGCTCCCTCAGCTGACACGTATTCTCTCCGCGGACAAAGCGTGGCATTCTCGGGCAGGACAGTGTGCAACACGGTCCCAGGCATCGCTGGCAGGAGCTTCCTCTGTTGTGCTTGTGGCCGTGGTGGTGACTCTGGCTTCGGAGATGGTGGGGGAGGGAGATTGGCAGACATGGGGAGGTGGAGTTAATGCTGTTGGTTCCCGTGGAAAAGACGGTGGTGGCGCGGGTACGAGAGGAGTGGTGAGGGCAGAGGCAATGGACTATTTCACAATTCCTTAATTAGGACACTAGGAACCACAAACATGTTCTTGTTTGTTGCAACATGTGAATTTCCTTACTCTCCTCTTGTAGTTTTTTATCAGAAATAGACCCAAAAAAGGCTGGAGATATGTCTAAAGAGGGAGGTAAAATGACTGCGGTTCTCTTTATTTCCTCCTAACCCCAGGCATGTTACCTACACAGCTCCCAGGATTTAGTCTAACATAACCCCCAGGTCCTGTTTTCTCAATCCAGCCCTTTGTTCCCATTTCCCTCCTGAGCCTCAAATGTCACCTCTCCATCTTCAGGCCGCTCCCTCAGCCTGGAAAAACCCTTCTCCTCGAATTCCATTTGTTTTATCCTTCAGGGCTCAACTGAACTGCCAACTCGTTTTTGAAACAATAATTGAAAATATGTGCCAAGGACTTTCGTATATGTTATAGTATCAAATCCATTCCATTCGAGTCTTGCTTTCTCATCTGAGTGTGTTTATTTGCACCTGGGATCTCCCTTAACTCCCAGAGGCTGCTGCATATAACTCCCTTCAAGCAAGAACCATGGTCGGTCACTCTGGCCTCTTTGCTCCCTTAGCTCTGTGCGTGAATCTCTGTGTCATTACTTATTTCATCCTGCTTCGCAATTAGTTACTGGTTTACATGTTTGCCTCCTCCTTTCTAACCCCATGGTCAGATTTTTGAAGAGGGGTATCTTATTCTCCTGCACCCAGGAAGTGTCGGATGTAGGGCCTTATGAAAGGCAGGCAAGCAGGTAGTGTATACAAATACAACATACACATATATTAAGTTACAGGTCAAAGATTTCTTCTCCATTTCTTCTACCCATGAATTTTGGCAGAATCACTACGAGGTTTCAAAAGTTTAGCTTTCCCTCCACACTACTACCACCCTTTTTTTTAAAAAAAATAAGTGTTTCTTTTTAAAAAAATTTTATTTCAGAGAGAGACAGATAGAAACATCAATGATGAGAGAGAATCATTGATCGGCTGCCTCTTGGATGCTCCCCACTGAGGATCAAGCCCACAATTCAAGCATGTATCCCTACCAGAAATCGAACTGTAACTTTCTGGTTCATAGGTTGATGCTCAACCACTGAGCCACACCGGCCAGGCCCACCATTCTTTTTTGTTTGTTTTAATGATTTTTTACAGAGAGGGAGAGGGATAGTTAGAAACATCGATGAGAGAGAAACATCAATCAGCTGCCTCCTGCACATCCCCTCCTGGGGATGTGCCCGCAACCAAGGTACATGCCCTTGACCGGAATCGAACCTGGGACCTTTCAGTCCGCAGGCCGACGCTCTATCCACTGAGCCAAACCGGTTTCGGCCACCATTCTTAATATTCTAAGTTCACAGGTGTGTCTCAGACTGGAGTTAAGATATTGCTAATAAAGTTGTGCCCAAACCGGTTTGGCTCAGTGGATAGAGTGTCGGCCTGCGGACTGAAAGGTCCCGAGTTCGATTCCGGTCAAGGGCATGTACCTGGGTTGCGGGCACATCCCCAGTGGGAAATGTGCAGGAGGCAGCTGATCCATGTTTCTCTCTTATCGATGTTTCTAACTCTTTATCTCTCTCCCTTCCTCTCTGTAAAAAATCAATAAGATAGATTAAAAAAATGATATTGCTAATAAAGTTGTTGCTTGCTGCTACTATTCTTTTTTTTTTTTTTTTAAGCCTTCAGCTACCAGGACCAGTTGCTCAATGAAGTGGAGTAATGAATCTTGTAGAAATGGCTCTAGGATTTCAAGGTGGAGTAGTGGATAATGTCACTGGAGAGGAAGTACAGGGAAATGACTCAAGACCATCCACCCCTCCCAGCTGAACTCACCTTTGTCTCAGAACATGTTCGAGGGCAGGGGAGGCGGGGAGATGGGACTGACTCTGAAAGACTGGTTTAACCAGTTAGCTCTAATGCTCATACCATCTAGGCAATGGCAGTTGAGATTTGAGATTTGTGGGTAGTTATTGAAGAGTTTCAAAGCCCATTAAAAGAAGCTTTTAAATAAAAACTACAATTCCATTTAAAT
>NW_006285913.1:567487-581547 GCF_000327345.1 Myotis davidii
GTCACTGGAGAGGAAGTACAGAGGAATGACAGGGAAATGACTCAACCTCCCAGCTGAACTCACCTTTGTCTCAGAACATGTTCGAGGGCAGGGGAGGCGGGGAGATGGGACTGACTCTGAAAGACTGGTTTAACCAGTTAGCTCTAATGCTCATACCATCTAGGCAATGGCAGTTGAGATTTGAGATTTGTGGGTAGTTATTGAAGAGTTTCAAAGCCCATTAAAAGAAGCTTTTAAATAAAAACTAAAATTCCACTCAAATGCTTTTGGTTGTTTGAAGAGGAAGTGGGCCTGATAGTTCTTAAAGGAAAGAAATTGTTGATGCCTTTCAGAAATGGCATCTTCCCAAATTATATAGTCAATTTGCCACTAAGTAAGGCAAGACTCTAGAAACTAGTACATGTTTACAGAATAAAAATCATAATGTAAGAAATACAAAGAGATCTCTTGGCAAAATGTATTTGTTTCTAAAATTAAGGCCTATCATCTCTGCTTTGAAAGATCTCTCTCTCTCTCTCTCTCTCTCTCTCTCTCATCTCGTGTACATTTTTTTCACTTACCATATCCTGTATTTTGCAATGCTATTTAACTTAGAAAAACAAGAGACTATAAAGCCCAAAATAAAGCTTTCCCATAGCATTTTTTTTTCTGAAACAAGTGTTTCCAGAATCAGAGAATTCTTTCTGTGGAATGTGTTTTTCCATTTGCAAATGAGATAAAGCGATTAAAAGAGCCATAACTGTCTGTCACTGGCTAGAGCAGAAAATAATGTCCTCTTCCCTCTCTCAAGGACCTTCTCTCCTCCAACAGGAAGGAATGATTGTCAGCGGCCCTCCGTGCCTCCTCCTCTCTGGTAGTGAGAAGGAAGAATCTCACAAAGGCCTGGCACTATATATCCTAGAATCAGACATACTTAATCTTTAACTATAAAAGTAGAAAGAAGCAGCAATATATAAATACCTACCACATAAAAACATCATCATTTTTCTCTCCTAGTCTTCTCTCTGAAACACATATATTCAGTTATAAAAATGTTAGCCAAAAGGCACATTTTAGGATATATAGCAATTTTTAAAGGGAGGAGGATGAGAATCCATTTTATGAGCTCTACATTCTACTCACCCTTTTCAATGGTAAATTTTGTCATTGTCATTTAGAAATTGTTATTACTTCCATTATTAGCCCTAGTTGGTTTGCCAGAGGACTAAAGGGTCTGGATTTGATTCTGGTCAAGGGCATGTCCCTTGGTTGCAGGCTTGATTCCTGGTTTGGGCATGTATGGGAGGCAACCAATCCATGTGTCTGGCAACCAATCCATGTGTCTCTCTTACATTGATGTTTCTCTCTCTCTGTTTCTCCCTCTCCTTCCACTCTCTCTAAAAATCAATGGAAAAAGATCTTCAGGTGAGGATTAAAATAATAATAATAATAATAATGAAGGTTTCCAAGAGTGTTGGTGAACCAAGATCCTTCTAACTCTCATTTTAGAGAAAACAATGGGGAAAAAGGAGAAGGAAGGAAAGAAGCAGGAAATTTTGCTGACACATTCTTCAGGTTAATGTTTATGGACATAGCAAGGCTCCCAGTCACAGTTAACTAACCAAGTCCTAATTATAGTTCGTGGAGCAAATTAAACCCCCTACAGCAAGAGTGCTCCAACTTTAGTCCATCAGAATCACCACGAGCTGTTGTTGAAACACAAACTGCTGGGCCTCCCCCCACAGCCTCACATTCAGTAGGTTTGGAGCATGGCTGGTCTAAAAATTAAATTGATACAAGCAGGTTCACAGGGGAGAGAAATTAACTACATACATATGGAGCCTCCGTAAGAATGGGAGACCCACAGGTAGTCAGGCAATTGAGGCTTATGTGCCATCCTGAGCCAAGGAGAAGAGAGTAGGAGTCTGAGACTTCAATGCAGAGAAAGATAATTTTCAAGAACTGGGAAGAGCAAACATTTGCAGGGACAGTAGGGCACTGAGAGGATTTTTACCTTCCGGTGCTGCCAAGCTCCCCCAGGCTACCCATTACCTGGCCCACACTCTTTATGGTTATCTCTGGGCATAGCTCTCTTTTGGGGGCCAGGCCCTCATCTAAATTCTTTTGGGCGATTAAGGGAGAAGTAAAAATTTTTAGTCTGCTGGTCTTGATTGCCTCAGCTCACAATAATGCACATGCCTATGTGGCAGGTTTGGGGAAGGCTCCTTCTGAACCCCTTGAGGACTTAGCGTTTGCCTTCCTAACACGTTCCCAGGTGATGATAATACCATTGACCCAGAGACCCCACTTTGAGAACCACTGTTGGAGAGCAGTTACTTGCAAGACTCTTCTTTGGAGGTTTTATAAAGTCCTGATACCTATGCCTCACCTTAGATCCACTGAAACAGAATCTCTGGGCTTGGTCTGGTCAAAGACAAATAAATCTGGTTAAAGAAGTGGGAGTAAATTTTTATTCAGTAATACTGGCAGCTATTGCAATAGGGAAGAGAGCCCAGTGTGAAGTCAACTTGGTCAAAACAAACGGCCAGAGACTTCTTAAAGTCGAGTTTGCCAAGGAAGAGACCAAAGAGTGTTATGGGTCCATGTGACAGGCCATCTGGGTTTGTTAATTGACACTAATTCTAAGGAGGAACAAACTTCTTATAACTTTTAAAACTGGCAGTGGTGCAGGTTAGAGCTCTGCACCCACTGGGACTGGGAGGGAGAGGTAGCTCCTTGAGGGAGGGTGGGTGGGAAGTGATGAACCAATGTACCTATATGCATATATATGTAACCAGTGGACACAGACAATGGGGGGTTGGGAGCTGGGCTGGGCTGGAAGAGGTCAATGAGGTAAAAGGGGGAACTTATGTAATACTTTCAACAATAAAGATAAATATATATATATATATTTGCATTTTAAAGAAAAATCCTTGATATTCTGGAGAAGCCAGTCTGGGCGGTAGAGATTTGCATCTCGAAGGAGCAGGGAATGGACTTATAATTGCAACTTTCTAAGGTAACTCTTTCCAAGAGGCCATTGAGGGGCCTCTCTGCCTATCACCAGGTTTTGGCTGGAACAAACAATACACTCTCCTGGAAGCCTTGAGGTTTCTCAGGCAGGAATTTAAGGGGCCAGTAGTACCCTAAGGACTCAGGCTTCAGCTTTTAGAAACCAGGGGGGTGAATGAAATTATTTATGCTGAGAGTCTGTGGGGGTTTGTCTCTTTGTTTTAAAATGTATTTTTATTGATTTCAGAGAGGAAGGGAAAGGGAGAGATAGAAGCCTCAATGATGAGAAAGAGTCTGTTTGGCTGCCTTCAGCACACTTCCCACCAGGGATCAAGCTGCAGCCGGGCATGTGCCCTGACCTGAAATTGAACCGTGACCTCCTGGTTCATAAGTCAACGTTCAAACACTGAGTCACACAGCCGGGGCAGTCTCTGTGGTTTTTACAGGCCAAGGTTGAGGACTAGTTGAGAAGAGAAGTTGGAGGAGTCAGATCTGTGTGTTAAAACTTGCCCAAAGATAAGTCTAATGACCAGTTGAAAACCAATTCCTATGGTAAGGAGGTTTACAATCCTAGAACAGAGGCAAAGTTTGCTTAAATTTATTTGTTTTATGAGTTCTTCCTAATACTTACACAACTGCAGAAGCAATTGGCAAACAGGAAAGATTTCTGCACTATGTCATGTAGACATGTAGCATTTCGGAGTAGCTTCAATTACTTTATTTTATAGATTAATATTTCGTTCAAGTTAACAAGTCAAGGAAGATAAGGAACTGAGAAGTAACTACAATAAATAACCTGAATTCTGGTTTTTTTTCTTAATATTTAAAAATATGTGTTCAGGGACATCTGACTGTTGACTGTGAGAGACCTCTTCATGTCCAGAGCCACCTGTATACAAACGCAGGGAAAATCACATCAAATGACATCTGACTGTAGCATTTTTATTCAGGGGAAGTTACATCTGAATAGATACTAAATGCAGCCTTGAATGGGGTAAGAATTTTTAATGCAGCCTAAGGGGGCAATTTTCTTGATGATGGTATGAGTGAACTAGTTATGGGATCTGCTATGGACTGAATTGTGTGTCCCCAAAATTCATATTTTGAAGCCCTAACTCCCCATGTGACTAGAGAGAAATATATAAGCCAGGTCCTCACCAGAAACCAAACCAGCCAGCACCATGATCTTGGACTTCTAGCTTCCCCAAAAACCATGAGAAATATATTTCTGTTGTTTAAGCAACTCAATCTATGGTATTTCGCTATATAGTGGGGCCTTGACTTACGGAGTGTAATTCGTTCAGAGACCGAGCTCATTAAGGAGCTCATTAACTCAAATTACTCTGTCAACTCAATGCAAAAAATCAGCCGATACAGCTGGTATCTCAAAAAACTCGTTAGTCGGGACACTCATAAGTCAAGGCCCCACTGTATTAGCCTGAGTAGACTAAGGCAGAAGCATTCACTCATTCATTCATTCATTCATTCAACAACTATCCCTTTTTTAGGTACTAGAGATATAGCAATAATAAAAATAAAATCCCAACCTTTGAGGAGCTTATATTCTAGAGAGGGAGAAACAAATCCCCAAAATCAAAATAATAGTGTGAGAAATGGCGATCAGTGCTATGGGGGAAAAAGCAGAGGGATAGGGAGGCCCAGGAGGGACGAGAGGGAAGAGAGAGTAGAGGAAGGCCATTCTATGTAGCGTGGTCAGGGAAGGCCTTACTTAGCAGATGACCCTTGAGCAAAGGCCTGAAGGGAAAGGATCTTAGACAGAAGGAACAAATGCAAAGATCTGGAAGCAGAGCATGCTTGACAAGTTCAGGAAATAGCAAGGAGGCCACAGTGGCTGGACTGAGCAAACCAAGAGAGTAGTTGAGTAACTGTGGAGGCAGGTGCGTTGCATCATCTTGCAGGACTGCATTAGGCCTCTGGCTCTTACGCTGAGTAAAATGAGCAGTCACTGGAAGGTGTCCAATGCAGCAGTGACACGATTTTGCTTCCATTTCAGAAGAAACATTCTTGCTGTTGGCTAAATGGTGGTGGGATGAGGCATAAGGCCAGAGGCAAGGAGACTTGATTGAAAGTGGATAGATGTTTGTCAAGAGTTTTATTTTATTTGGACTTAGCTTTTGAAACAGCTAATGAATGGATCTTTTGGGAAGTCTCCAATGATAATTTTGTTCGTACAGATTAAATAGAAATGTACTGCAATTTGGTTTACACCCATGAGGTAGGATTTCCCCTTGACTTTACCTTCTAGGGTTTTTTTCCTAAGATTCCCGTTGGTTCTTTAACAAACTTGACCAAAGCCTGCTCAGTGACCTTTCTCTCTGTACCCTGATATAACATCAATGTTCCTAATATCTCACAGCCATTGGCACGATCTTCATCCAATTCCATCATGCCTATTGAAGGAGTACTTCTCACACATACATTGCCATGGGGGATCTTGCTAAAGTGCTGATTCTGGTTTGGAGGGTCTGGGATAGGGCGCAACGATTCTGCATTTCTAACCAGCTTCCACTGCTGCTGGTACTCAAACAATACTGTGAATAGCAAGGTATTAGAGTATTTAAAGAATCCTACACACTTCAGATATTCTTTTTGTGAAGAAAAAAATCAGACAAATGTGTGCAATGAGAAATTTATTCTTTTTTAAAATATATTTTTATTGATTTCAGAGAGGAGGGGAGAGGGAGTGCGAGATAGAAACATCAGTGATAAAGAGAATGATCGATCGGCTGCAGAATACAACCATGACCTCCTAGTTCATAGGTTGACGCTCGACCACTAGCCACACCGGCTGTTGTTTTTAAAATAGCAAATCTATATTTCTCTCACTTACCTAAAAATCTCCAGAATCAGTCATGTTTACCTTATATCTAGTGGGTTCTGACTTAGCATCCTCATAGAGATAAAATTGGTAGTTGGTATTGTTAAAAGTAGAAGGTCTTTTAAAAAGCAGCATAGGGTAAAATTGACTTTTTCCTGTGAGCAGATGTATCAATTTGAACACACATATGTATAAATTCACTATGATCAGAATATAGGTCATTTCCACCAGTCCTCCCCCATAAAAACTTTCCCTGTGTTATCTCTTGTGACACCTCCTACCTCCACATGCAGCCGCAGATGACAACTGATATGTTTTGTCCCTATAGTTTTGCCTTTTTGAGGATGCCATGGAAATGGATCATCAGACCTTTGAGACTGACATGTTTCACTCAGCATAACGTTTTTATGATTCATCCAAGTTGTTGCATTTATCAATAATTTGTTTTTTTTGGGTTACTGAATATCATTCTGTTGTATAGATGTACCATTATTTATTTATTCATTTACTCAATGAAAGACATACGAGTTGTTCCCAGTTTTTAGTGAGCATGAATAGAATTTCCATAAATATACATGAACACAAGTTGAGAATTTAAAAAATATATATTCTGAATACAAATTCTCAGATATGTGATTTTCAAATACTTTATCTCATTTAGTACCTTGTCTTATTCTCTTAATAATGTCTTTCACAGAACAAAAGTTTTACATTTTATGAAGTCTAATTTATGGATATTTTTCTTTTATGGATTATGCTTTTGATGTCATGACTAACAAGTTCCACCTAACCACAGCTCATGAAGATTTTATCCTATGCTTATTTCTGAAAATTTTATAGCTTTACATTTTACATTTAGACCTACAACTTACTTTGAGTTCATTTTTATTTTTTAGGTTTTGTATGAGTTCATTTTTATATTTGGGTTGAGGCTGGATTATTGCTGTTTTTTAACATATGGATTTCTAATTGTTTCAACACTATTTCCTGAAAAGACTATCCTTCCTTTCCCTAAATTGCCTTTGAATCTTTGTCAAAAAATCAATTAGCTACATTTCTATGGGCCTATATCTGGACTTTCTATTCTGTTCTATGATCTATTTGACTATCCCTAGACCAATACTATATGTCTTATCACAACTTTATCTTAAAGCTAATATTGAGTATTGATTCATCAATTTTATCCTTTTTAAAAAACTTGTTAGTTACATTGCCTTCCCATATAGATTTTCGAATCAGCTTCTTTATAACTACAGAATTAGAATTGTGCTAAACCTGTAAGATCAGTTGACACTTTTACAATGTAAACTAGTCCATGATTAGAAGGATAGAACATGATATATCTCTCCATTTATTTAGGTCTTCTTTAAGTTCTTTCATTAGCATTTTCTTGTTTTTAGTATAGAATTCTATATATGTTTTGTTAGATTTACAGGTATTTCTGGCCTCTATTGTAAGTGGTATTTTTAAATTTGTGGTTTCTGATTGTACGTTCATAATTTATACAAATACAAAAAAAAAAATGCATTGGCTTTGTATTCTGACCTTGCTAAAGTCAATCATAAGTTCTAGGAATTTTGGAGGTTTTTTGCTTTTGTTTTGTTTTTTTAATTTAATATTTATTTAATATGAGAGAGAGAGAGAGAGAGAGAGAGAGAGAGGCATCAATTTTTGTTGCTTCATTTATTTATGCATTTATTAGTTGATTCTTGTATGTGTCCTGACCTGGGATTGAACCTGAAACCTTGGCATATCAGGACGACATTCTAAACAACTAAGCTACCTGGCCTGAGCCTGTTCTTTGTTTGTTTGTTTTGTTTTTGTCGATGCCTTGGATTTTCTGCATAGATAATCATGTTGGCTGTGAGTAAGGACAGTCGGCTTCTCCCATTCCAATCTGTGTGCCTTTTCTTTCTCTTGCCTAATTGTACTGGCTAAGACCTTCAGTATGATACTGAATGGGAGTAGTGAGAAGGGATATCCAGGCCTTGTTTCTCATCTTAACATCCAGTTTTTCACCATTGAATGTTTCCACAATATGTTGTCTCTTGATGTTTCTTTTGAAGATGTTCTTAATCAGGTTGAGGATGTTTCCTGAGAGTTTATCTTGAATAAACACTGAATATTATCAAATGCTTCTTCCTCATCAATTTATGATCATGTACTTTTTAGTATGTCAGTGTGGTCAGTTACATTGCTTGATTTTCCAATATTGAGCCAGCCTGTATTCCCAAGATGACCCTCTCCTCCCAGTTATTGTGGTGTCTTATTATTTTATATATTGCTGAATTTTATTTGCCAATATTTTGTTGAGGATTTTTACATCTATGTTCTATGTTCTCTTTTTTGTACTGTCTTTATCTAATTGGGGACTTCTTTAAAAGGCAGGCTTTTAACAAAATTTTCCATTTTAATTTTTTTAAAAAAACACCTGACTTCCAACAATGTAATGCCTACATAGCCATCAATATTTAACACTCAGTTCAGTGTACTAGTTGTTGAGATTAGTTTAAAATGATTATGGTACAATATTGGTGAAAAGGCATTTTCAAATGGATATAGAAATATGTGACTGAGAAGGACAGGATAGAACAATGGTTAAAAGCATACGTGAACTTTAGCAAGTGACAAACTTATATTTATATTTGGTTTTGTAACCTTGGGCAATTAACATCCCTAATTATTTTTCCTCATTTGTAAAAGAGAAATAATAACATACACATGACAGTTGTTTTAAGGATTAAATGAGATAATGCTTGTAAAGGGTATCAGACAAAGTAAGTACCTAGCAAGTAATAGCTATCGGTAGTGTAATTATAAAGGAAAAGTTGTAACAATATATAAAGAAGAGAATAGTAACATGGACTGAAAGAAAGTATTTTCTACAACCCTAGAGAATGATATAACTTAAAGATTTTAAGAAAATTTAAGTGCTTATGCTTTCAGGTTTATTATTCTGTAAGACATTAACACTTGATTTAAAATTCATGGAAAATTTATTACCTCCAACTCTGGCTCAATTTTTTTTTTGCAACATTCTAATTTTTTTTAAAAAAGATGACTTCAATGATAAGAAAACTACAATATAGTCCCTTATTCAATAAAAAATTTGCTTGCTCCTCTTATGCTTTCTTTTTAAACGAAATTCTTTAATCTATCATACTCTGGCTCTGTCTGCCCTGTCCAAGGTATTGATACTTTTCCTGCCAAAGAAGGAGCAGGACCTCTGAGTTTGAAGACGCACTTTACTCATTTCCTCAATAAGCAAGATGAAAACAAGCAGACCTGATAAAAGAGGAATCTCAAATTGGCTTACAAGCCTCTTCACATGAAAAGCAAAAAAGCACACTTGACTTAACTTTGGAGATGGCCTTTCTTATATTAGTCATGTCTTTATTGTGGTCTCAGCAAAACTGATGTTTCTCTGTTTAGTCAGTGTTTCCCATCTTCTCCTAAGTGGCCTGCTTTATCTTATGTCTCTGGTCTTCAAAAATCTGCAGTCTGATTAAACACTTCCATGGATATATAATTAGGTGTAAGGGAGATGACGCTATAGAGAAGGGAGGGATTGCTGCTGTTGGAGGCAGAAGAAAACTTAGGAGGGAATGAATTTCAAGAAGGTTTTGAGGGTTGGGAATCCTTTGGGGAGAGCAAATAAAAGAAAGGTGGTTGGTGGGTGCTCTGGATTGCTGAAAGATAAAGGCATGCAGGTGCTGAAAAGCTTGGTGTCTGTATGGATATATGGAGAAAAGAAGAGAGGAGGAGGAATGGCCTTGAATTTGAGGACCTGTGTGTGGATTTCAAGCGAGGAGGGAGCGGGCAGGGAAGGAGGTTACAAGAAAAGACTATTTGGAGAGGCAGTATAACTTAGTTGTTTAAAGTATGTGCTCTGGAACCCGACTTTCCAATTTGTAATCCTGGCTCCACCACTTATTAATTGTATGACTTGGGAAAGTTACCTAAATTCTCTGTTTCTTCATCTATAAATTAGGGATAATAATGGAAATGTCTTCATTTGGGTTACTGTGTCTGGCTCATAATCAGCTCTGTATAAATGATAATTATTACTGAGAAATTAGAAAGTCAAGGAAGGGTCAGATTTTGGGATGTTTGGAAAGCTAATAGAACTGATGAGAGATATGAAAGATAACATGGAAGACTACTGGAAGCATTAGGCTGGGTTTTTTTTAGTCAAGTGAACATGATGCTATTTTTATGTTAACTTATATTGGCTTATAACATCAATCAGATCTACTTGGATTAAAATTTTATTCAGATTTTATATAATTTTCATGTTACACTGAATTTATATCTCTATTTACGACACTGAACTTACATCTGTGTTTCAAAGGATGATGACAAAGTACACCAAACAAGATGCTAAAACCCAGGTTGAAGTCTTTTCTTGTTTAACTAGAGACCCAGTGCACAAAATTCATGCAAGCGGGGGGGGGGTGTCTCTCTCAGCATGGTCTGCACCCTCTAGCAGTCTGGGAGCCCTGGAGGGGGGATATCCAACTGCTGGGAGGTGGGAGAGGCTCCTGCCACCACTGCTGCACCCACTAGCTGTGAGCCTGGCTTCTGGCTGAGCAGTGTCCCCCCTGTGGGAATGCACTGACCACCAGGGGGCAGCTCCTGCATTGAGTGTCTGCCCCCTGGTAGTCAGTGTGTGTTATAGTGTAAAATAAAAGTGGTAATATCATCCAAAGAGAAAAGTCAAGACAGCTAATACAAAGTTACAGATGAAAGGGAAAATGATTAGGGATAATTAAGTGATAGAAAGGTGAGATTGCAGACTAAGAGGCAAAATGGACCCAGAAAAGCATTTATAAGAAAAATATATTTTAAAATTTGGAGGATGATTGGCATTTCAGAAACATAGTACTTGAGTGTTTTGAAAACAGCAATGAATCAAATTCAAATGAATACTGAGATTTTTTTTAATTTAAATAGGTTGGATAAGCACTGAGCAACAACAACAATAATAGGGAAATATGCTCAAAATTTTGTGTAAAAATTGCCTGATTCTGCTACCACCAACCTCTTCTCCTTCAGTTGCAAATAAATGACTAAAGGTATTATCTTTCCCTTGGAATGTTTGGAAAGCTAATTGGGTAAGACTGAGATAAAGCTGATGTCCTATCTTTTGTTCCAGGCTGGTCAGAATTAATGCCTTGAGTTTCAAGTTGGGTGAGAGTGCCCACCTCCCAAGGCTGCACATACCCCTGTCCCCCATCACAACCGCCTTTTGGGTGAAGTCTTAGACCCAGCAAAGGAGGAGGATGAATTGTCCCCTGGGAGGAAGGAGGATGGAGTCAGGGCTGGGCCTCAGCCCTGCTTTTTTAAATTTTTTTTCCACCTCCCAAGGCTGCGCACACCCCTGTCCCCCATCACAACCACCTTTTGGGTGAAGTCTTAGACCCAGCAAAGGAGGAGGATGAATTGTCCCCTGGGAGGAAGGAGGATGGAGTCCATTCCTTCTGAGAGGGTTAGGTTATATCTAGAAGAGTTTATTTTTTTTAAAAGCTGAAAACTGCACTCTCACCCTCAAATTTGTTCCTAACCCACAAACCACCTAAACCATCTTCCACAAACAGCATTTCTACTCATTCATTCACTGGTTCTGATTGGAAAAGGGGCATTTGTTTGAGACCTCTTCTTTTCTCCTAGCTTCACTCCAATTCATTACGAAATCTGTTCCTTCTGCTACCATAATACGCCTCAAATCTATCCGCTTTGCTCTACCTCCACTGCCATCACTCAGATACCACTGGGCAATCGAACATTTATGCAAATTGGAAAAAGGGCTCCTTCCCCTGGGCACGTGCTGGGGCTTGACTTCAGCCTCCTCTGCCATCTTTGTGCAGAGCATGATCTCCAGGATCTGGCATGGTGGTCCTGGACCCCCGCCCAAGCCATGGTGCACTCACTGCTGTAATCACCTCCTGCCTGTCTGTCCACATCCACTCTTGCCCCCTTCCAATCCATTCTCCACACAATGGTGGGGCTACTCTTACATAACCAGTTTGGTCACGTCACTCCCTACTTGGTCCTTCAATCGATTTCTATTGCTATTGGGATAAAATCCCAACCCGCTGAACATGACCCTATAGGATTCTATATGATCTGCTTCCTAGTTCCCTCTTTGTCCTCACTGGCACCATTTCCTCCTGATACCTTTGAGCTACACTGCCTTGTTTGGGGTTCTGAAACTTGCCGAGCTTCCCCCCTAACCCAAGAAACTGCCTGCAGAGTTCTTCCTTGACTTAGTTTGGCTATTTTCTCCTCTTCCTTCAGGGCTCAGTTCAAATGTTCCTTTTTTTAGGGAAGCCATTCCTGAATCCAAAAGTGGATTTCCTCATAGCACTCTTTTCTCTTCTTAAATCATACTTAACACATTTATAATTATATATTCACTCACTAGTGATTTACTTAATGTCATTTCCCTACTATATAAACTCAACAAGGATGAGAATCATGCCTGACTTAGCCCAATGTCTTTCATTCATCCAAGTTTCTTTTTTTAAAAAATATAGTTTTATTGATTTCAGAGAGGAAGGGAGAAGGAGAGAGAAAGAGAAAAACATCAATGATGAGAGAGAATCATTGATCGGGTGCCTCCTGCACACCCCACACTGGGGATCAAGCCTGCAACCCGGGCATGTGCCCTGACGGGGAATGGAACCATGACCTCCCATTTCATAGGTCAACGCTCAACCACTGAGCCATGCCGGCTGGGTGAGCCAAATTCCCATTCAAATTTATATCAAAGACCTCTATGCCAGTGACTATACTAGATGCTAGAAGTGAATAGACAAATGATGTCCTTGGTGTTATGAGGGAAACACATAACCAACCGATAAACAAATACTCAGACAAGATGATTAGATTGTGATGTGTGCTGTGCAGTAGGCTATGAGCTTTTTCAGTTCAGAAATCTCTGTATTCATTAACAAGTAGCGTGCATTGTTTAGGATAAAGCCAGCTGCTAAATATAACACGAGTTTACTTCATTGTCCAAAAGAAATCTTCTTGTTGGGTAGATGGCTCGCCTCTAAGTGGTAGGACGCAGGCTCCTTCTAACTTGGAGCTTTGCCGTCTTCAATATGTGGCCACAGAAGGGGAAAGAGCATGGGAAAATGCTTGTGGATTTCTTTTTCCCATGAGCTCAGTAGGGATGGCCATGCTATATACCTGACTGCAAGGGAGACAAAGGAACACAATGTATCTCTGCACTGAAGAGGAGCAAATAGATTTGATGATCAGCTAGCACCTTCAATAGTACCTGGTACAACACTCGCATGAAGAAACAAAGGTAAAATAGAAATGGAGCTTGCTCTCAATAATTTTATTATCTGAGTGTGTACATAAAAATCATTATGGTTGCTATAGTAAACTCTAACTTCTGGTAACCTAAAAATAGTCTCTAAAATGAACTTAATGCATTTGTCTCTCAGGACAACGAAGTTTAAAAAAATCTAATTGTCTACTTGAATTGCAGGGTCAGCTGGAAAGTTTCCATTTTTTTATTTCCCACGGTTTTTTGGGGGTGTTTTTTTTTTCTTGTTTCAAATCTCGTCGCTTCACAGCCTCTCCATTCGTGGGTTGGAATGGTTACTTTAGGACAAGTCCACAGTCAGGGCTATGGAATGGATGGGAACAGTGAGAGGCATTTCCTAACAATCTGGAAACGAATATGGATAGAGCCACACAGTGACTTGGAACTTACAGACGTGCACCTAGATTACCAATTCCTTGCGTCTATTTTATGGTAGTCTTTATCATTTTTTTCTGCTCTGGATGAAACAGAAATTCGAATTACTCTTGGTGCCAAAAGCAGACACACGGTCATCTGTGTGCCTGGGGCAGTCTGTCTGCACGGAAAGCTTTTCCATCCTGAAACTGGTTTTCAGAGCCTGGACGGAATGGTGGTGTGGAGGGCACCCCGACACCGAGCGTCAGCCTGTTCGCTTGAGACGCGGTTCGGTTCCGAAGGGATCTGAAACCTAGGGTGCACCGACGCATTCCGCAGAGACGAAAAGTGCAGCACCCCCCAATCTCGGCCAAACTGGGCGCAGTTTGCTCTTTCCCAGAGAGAACCCTTCCTGACAGAGCCGGGGGCGCAGGTCTGGATTCGCAGCTAGTTAGTTCCCTGCGCCGGGGACGCAAAGCAGCGAGCGAGCTGCAGCTGCAGGTGCAGACGGCGCGGCGGAGCCTGGGCCGCGCGGGT
>NW_006285913.1:582596-584093 GCF_000327345.1 Myotis davidii
TGGGCGTGGGAAGAGCTCGGGCTCCGTCTCCCTCGTGCGTGTCAATAACTTTGTCGTGTGACCGGGCGCTGGGGGGAGACGGGCCGGAGTGGTTCGCTCGGTGACAGTCCCGAGCCGGGGCTTGCCACAGCCTCCGCCACGGGGAAAAGAGGGGAATGTTGGAGCCGCCTGGGCTGACCTGGAAGAATAAGACCAGGTGAAGGAGGGGGGAGGCCATGAAAAAGAGGGGGTGGGGGGAGGACCTTTAGGTCAGCGGGCTTTCCCGACAAGGAAGGGGAGGTTGGAAATGGGGAAGATGCGAAAGACAATGACAGCCCACCAGCCGCATGTCCGGACCCCGCAGCTGCTCCCAGGCGTGATGTGTAGGGTGATGTGTATATAGTTGAGGCGGACATCCTCACAGTCCCGAGAGCCAGGGCAGGCCGAGGAGGAGGAGTGGTTCCAGGGGAGACACTGCGATGGATCTGTTGCATCCATCAAAGAGGAGATCGTTGGAGGACAGGCGGGGACACTTCACACAAAGATGAATTCCTAATGCTTACGCTTTATTTTATAGCACTGGAAATAGACTAGATCAAAATGACAAGAAAATTAAGCTTGTTAAATGGGCTTATTTTTTTTTTTTTTAAAAAAGCATTCTTGAAGGGGAAAAAGTGCAGAATAACTTGAATGCATGCTAAGTTAAAGGGTGAAGACAGCCTTTTATTTATTGAATAAATAGAAGATGACTTTTTAACTTCCGTAGTAAGCCACACTGGGTTTTTTGCTCCCTTCCTCTTTGGATCTTTTAAAGTGGTGCTATGGGAAACATCAAAGAAATTCCGTTTAAAAATTTTGAATCTGCAGTATAGTGGACTTACCTTTAGTTTTTCAGAACTTCCTTGGATTAGAAGTTCACCTTCTGTTGTTCTTGCAGCTAAGGAAAAGCTGAGGTGTATGAGATGACATTGTGCAGTGGTAAAAGTTGAATTTATATCTGGGTCTTGAATAATTACTATATTGGGATGTGGTGAGGGGAGGAGAGGTCTTTAGAATTTTTAAAAGGATTGTTATGTTCAGGTTTGTGAAAAACTTGCAGGATAAAGCATTTGAGATTCAAATTAAAGTGTGTGTGTTTTGAGACCAGATTTTCCATATTAGAATATGTATTTTAATAACACTAAATTGTAAGTATTAGACTGAAGAAACAGAATTTGGTGTGTATATGTATATGTATGTATTCATTTATCTTTTTCTTTATTTTTTGTCCCATCCTCTCCGAAATGCTAATATTAAGTAAGGGTGTTTTAATGGAGAGCTCACTAGCAGTAGAATCTGGGACCCTGGGTTTATTCCAGTGATGTTGTGTTTAGAATAGTCAAATCTCTGGGCCTTAACTTCCTTCTCTGTAAAATTAGAATAGATATTGAACTTATTGATTATAATATTACATTCCCTCTAATGCACCATGAATGTGGTTGCACTATTCTTTTAACTTGTGCAGTGAGTATTCCTGCT
>NW_006285913.1:584611-586109 GCF_000327345.1 Myotis davidii
AGTTTGGTCCCTTCCATTTCTAGACATAGGAACTACTTGGTAGGAAGTGTGCTAGCTTTTACCAGGATTATCTATTCCAGATTTTGCCAGTTTTTACTTTCTTACCTTTCCATACAGTTGGCAGAAGCTTATTATGAGAACTCTGAGTACCCGGGCAGGGGCCAGGCACCAGAGTACTTTCTTTACTTGAGATGTGTAAGGCTTTTTCTCACATTTCATAACAGTTACATTTAGCCTCCTACAAAACTCATTGAGCAACCTCACAGTACTTAATCCCTGGTGAACTTGGTTTCTTCCCTTCTAGTCATCCTTATCACTGAAACATAAATTGATAGGGATAACTCATTTCATCTTTGCAAAAAGTAGACTGTCTTGCAATAAGGTAACCCGAAATATACTTTGTCCCTGGAACTTATTATAGACCTCTCCTTTTCTTTTCAGTATTGAGAGCTGTACCAGAATCACTTTGGTCTCTTGATAATCTGCTGTGTGGCCATCAAGCAGGATGGAAAAGTGAACTGGAATGGCCTGGTTTGGTCATCTCTGATCTCTAGGTTGTAAGTAGGTAGGAGTTGGATGGTTGAAGTACACAGGTTGGGTGTTGTTATATCCCTTTTAAATACACCTGCCTGCATTCATCTCGCCTCCCCTCCCAAATGCTATTGAGCACTAGCAAAGAGCTGAAGGAAGATGGCCAGTAAACAAGGAAATATATAGTCTGTTGAACTTTTAATCCTCTTGTTTTTCTTAAAATATATTTTATTGATTTTTTACGGAGAGGACGGGAGAAGGATAGAGTTAGAAACATTGATGAGAGAGAAACATTGATCAGCTGCCTCCTGCACACTCCCCACTGGGGATGTGCCCACAACCAAGGTACATGCCCTTGACCGGAATTGAACCTGGGACCCTTGAGTCCGCAGGCCGACGCTCTATCCACTGAGCCAAATCGGTTAGGGCAATCCTCTTGCTTTTAAAAAACATTTTATTGGCGTGCAATTAGATTTCAGAGCACTGGTATTCAATTCTTTTTACTATAAAGACCAGTTATAAAAGGTTTTCTCTGAATAATACTCATGAAATTATAGTTCATTGCATATTAAGAAAACTTTTTTTTGTTAAAGTATAGCTTTTAGGAAATTTTGTCTAAATTATGGGAGGTTTTACTCATTAAAACAAAACCCATTCTCAAATACACTAAGTAAAGGAACTTTTATTTTCACAAAAAGAAAAATGATGAAAGTTTTAAAGGATATGCAAATTATTTAAGAGTTTTATCGAATTTTCTTAAGTTCAGACTTTATTTTAAGGAATAGTTTTTTAAAAAAAGGAAAGAATGAAACCTTCACACCTACATTGTTGCAATCTGCAGGCCCAAGAACAGCTCCAGGTTGCCCTCTCTTGGTACCTGCCCACTACATCTCTGTAGTGCTCACTGAATGAACTCTGCAGAGTGAGGTCTCCTAGGCTGCCCTAGCTTAGCCTGCTCCATTCCTGC
>NW_006285913.1:586119-587790 GCF_000327345.1 Myotis davidii
CTGCTCTCTAGAATCCTGAATTAAAAATAGTCTGGCCATCTGCTGGCAAATGAGACAACAGCTGAGCTATTTTTAGGTTCAAAGAATTTAGGATGTTGGGGGAACTGGCTTGCAGGTAGTATTGTTTGTCTCATGGGGAGGAGGGTACATATGGGCCATATTCCAATTAGGTCTCTAAGTTTTAGGAGTTTCTTTGATGTTAGGGATATGACTAGTTCAACTTTTGCTTCTAACATCGTATCTATGAAAATACTCTTCAAATGTTAGGATGAACAAGTTCATGTTTGGAAACTAGCATTGATTCAGACTAGGAGTGAAAGAGGTGACCAGAAGAAGGTTTTAGAGTCAAGGGAGGCACACTAGGGCAGCAAAAAGGAGTAGATTCCTTGCAGAGATAATGGGAGAATGATAGAGAAAAAGAGGAATTGTTAGGGAAGTAACTTTTTCATCAGAGTGTAAAGTTGTTCTTCGTATTATACAGTGACCCTACTGGTTTAGTTTTTCTTATATATGAGGATTTACTTCTAATTATAAGTCACCCCCAGAAATGTAAATATAATATTTAGACTAAAAAGTTACAGAAGTTGCTTCCATTTAATCGCACCCTTATTTTAGTTTAGTGGGGATATAAAAGGATATATGGAGGAGAAGAAATTACTTACGTGCTTATGGTACCAGTTTTATGCTACTTTTGGTAATTTCATTAATTTTTATCACTCTTCACCATTTAAAATGACTTACTCCCAAATAATACCCTGCAGACTGTGTACAATTTAATTACAACTTATATCCATTAGCAGGTCTCCTTTTAAACCTTCCTTGGTATCTAAAGTAAAAGGTGTTTTCAGTAAGTCAGGCTGCCAGAATTTTGAGATAGCTAGGAAAGAAGAGTGTTATGAATGAAAGGAAAATTCTATTAAGTTTGAGTTGAGAAAAATTAGTTTTGATTACAATGTATACCACGTGTACCGGTTAATTATGCGGATTTTGTAATCAAGGAAAACAGGATAATTTCAAGAGAAACATCAAAAGTGCTTTATTCAAAGTAATGTCCATCGCTAGCTACACATTTTCCCCATCTTTCAGGTAATTTGTGGATACCCTCCCAATAGAACCTTTCTTGTTTTGAGGCAAACCATCCAGAGACCCAATTTTCCACTTCTTCGTACGTTTTGAAGTGCTGCTCAGAAAGTGCGTGTGCCATTGATTGGGACAAGTGGTAATCTGAAGGAGCAAGGTCTGATGAATACAGCGGGTGGGTTAATACTTCCCAGGCAAGATCTTTTAACATTTCTTTAACTGGTTTTGAAGTGTGTGATGGTGTGTTATCATGAAGCTTACTTACTTTGCCGTGTCTTCTGGCTCATTCTGATTTTCTTACAATCAAAGCATGGTTCGTATACCACGCTTTCTTGATCCCACCAAACGCAGAGCATTGTCTTCTTTCTGAAGCGATTTGGCCTTGCACTCGATGTTGATGGTTGACCTAGATCAGTGGTCGTCAAACTGCAGCTCGCGAGCCACATGTGGCTCTTTGGCCCCTTGAGTGTGGCTCTTCCACGAAATACCGACTTCTGCGCATGGGCCATGAAGTTTCAGTTGCACTGTACTTGGAGAAGAGCCCCACTCAAGGGGCCAAAGAGCCGAATATGGCTCGCAAGCCGCGGTTTG
>NW_006285913.1:588207-588753 GCF_000327345.1 Myotis davidii
ACACCTGGTATACTCTCCTTTGTGGAGATTTACGGTGCCCATTAACAATGTTTGGATTCTAAATATTGTTTTAAGAAAGACGCCTGCTCAATTTTGCTGAATGAAATCTTTCCTAAATTTATTTGACCCTCGCTCTAGCCAGTTTAGCTCAGTGGACAGAGCGTCAGCCTGCGGACTGAAGGGTCTCAGGTTCAATTCTGGTCAAGGACACATGCCCAGGTAGCGGGCTGGGTCCCCAGTAGGGGGCGTGCAGGAGGCAGCCGATCAGTGATTCTCATCATTGATGTTTCCATCTCTCCCTCTCCCTTCCTCTCTGAAATAAAAATATATATTAAAAAAATTTGTTTGATCCTCTTCAGCATCTGTCAGCACCCTCGGAAATACTGTTCCTTGGCATTCACTACAGGACACTGTTCAAGGGAAAGAAAGGCAAAGTAGATACAACAACCCTGACTCCTGATAAGAGGGTTCTCTAGAAGAGTTACTGTGTTTGGGGAAAGCAGTGTTGACAGTGTCGGAAAGAGAAGAAAGTCAGAGATAAGGAGC
>NW_006285913.1:588793-589823 GCF_000327345.1 Myotis davidii
GGTATCAAGACCAGAGAAGTGTTTAACTTGCTAACTCTTCTTCCTCATCCCATCTATGGTAGGCAACTGGTTGTCTCTCCTGATAATGTTTAACTTGTAGAGAAACTTCTGTTGGTAATTGTTTTTTTCAAAGCAGAATAAAAGCATATAATAATTGGGGAAAATATTTATCATTTTCTTTACAAAACGGAGGAGGGGTTATTTGAAAAGGGAAAATACATGAATAAATTACTATAGCCATTCAAAGTTAAGTATATTCTTCATTCAGATATTTGCTGAACTGAACAGTATGTGGCAGTTAACTGCTTCAGTGCTGGGCATATAACAGTGAACCAAATGCGCTTTAATGGAACTTACTTTCTAGTGGGTTGAGGCTGACAGTAAAAAACAAACTAATATATATTGTCATTGTTATCATCTGAAGAAATAAATAGTTCAGAAGGGTAAAAGGAGAAGACCTGGAATGCAACTTTAGGTAAAGTGGTCAGGAAAGGCTATTCTGTGAGGTGACATTTCAGCAGAGAAGTGACAGAAGAGATTCAGCTTTTCAGATACTTGGATGAAACAGAAGTAGAGGGCGCAGGAAGATGAGGGAGTGCTTGGTCCATTCCAGGATGAAAGGTGGCCGGTGTGGCTGGGGAGGAGGCGACTTTGGATTTTACTGTATCTGATGGAAGCCGCACAAGGGAGTGACATAGCAGATTTACATTTTAAAAGGCTTACAGAGGTGGTAGTGATTTAGACTAGGCTGGTGATGGGAATGAGAATTGGTTGCATTTGGAATATATTTTAAAGGAGCCTACAGGGTTTGCTGATGGGTTGGTTGTGCGACAACAATCTTGTAGTTATACAGGGTTGTTGGACTGGGCATTCACCATGATGATGAAGAACACCAGGAGAGAAACGGTTTTTGGGAAGTAAGTTTATATAGTAAAATATTTTCATCCAACTCTTTACATGTAGTTTTAGAATTATTTAATAGGATGTGCTGATTATGATATGACTAGGGGCCCGGTGCACAAAATTCGTG
>NW_006285913.1:590698-592805 GCF_000327345.1 Myotis davidii
TCCCTGCATTGTGCCTACATATGCAAATTAACCGCCATTTTGTTGTCAGTTCACTGCCATCTGAGTTGGCAGTTAATTTGCATATAGCCCTGATTAGCCAATGAAAAGGGTATCGTCGTACGCCAATTACCATTTTTCTCTTTTATTATATAGGATAGGATATTTTCTATTGATAATACACAAAATAATTTCAAATTTGAGTTGGCAGAGTTTTTTATTGAGTTTTTTCCGCAGAAAACAAGCCTTTCACAAAGTTTTAGTTATAATCCACAACTGGCCTGGTCCCTTGTTGGGATAGAATCTTTGCAGATGTAATTACTAAGAATCTCAAGGTGAAATCATTTTGGACTTAGGGTGGGTCCTAATTCCAAAGACTGGTGTCTGTATAGAGGAAGGAACACAGACACACAAGTGAAGACGGTCATGTAAAAGTGCAGGCAGAGGTGAGAGTTATGCTGCCATAGCCAAGGAACTCCAAAGGCCCCACAAGTTAGGAAGAGGCAAGGGGGGATTCTTCTCTGACACCTTGAGTTCAGACTCTGGCCCCAGAACTGAGAGAGCGAATTTCTGTTTTAAGCCACCAAGTTTGTAGTTAATTTGTTAAGGCAGCCCTAGAAAACTAGTAAAAGTTCCTTTTATCCTAACTTTTCAGAACCAGCATGGTCTGTTTGAGCTTACACTTAAAGAATACACAATTTTACTGGGCTTTGCTTTATTGTGGTTCACAAATACCATGTTGTTTTGTTTTGTGTGTGTGTGTTGTTGTTGTTGTTTTTTAACAAATTGAAGGTTTGTGGCAACCCTGCATCAAGTAAGTTAATGGTGCCAAAAAGATTGAGTTGCTGAAGGCCTAGCTGAAGGTTAGCGAGTTTTTTTAGCAATACAGTATTTTTTAATTAAGGTGTATGCATTGGTTTTTGTTTTGTTTTAGACATACTGATGTTGATCACTTAATAGATTACAGTACATAAACATAGATTTCATATGCATTGGGAAGCCAAAATATTTGTGTGACTCACTTTATTGAAATAATTCACTTGACGTTCTGGTGGTCTGGAACCAAACCTGTAATAGCTACAAAGTGTGCCTGTATATGTTTAAACAAACAAATGATATCTTTGTCTAGTCTCTGTCTCATAATTCTCAAAAGCTGTTACTCTGAGACGTTAGGGTACATGAGTCTCTTGAAAAACTTCTTTAAAAAAGAGTCCTGGGTCCAAATATTTGAAAGTTTTGTGTTCTACTTTCAGTATTTTTGTTTTGCTTAGATTTAGACTTGATATAACTACATTAATATATGTAGCCTATGTTATCTTCTCATTCAGAAAAGATTGTAAAAACAGTCTTTAAAATACTGTGATATGAAGTAGCTGTAGAAAACTCCATCTGGGACAATTAATTTTTTTCTTTCAACTTTGAAAGTGAAAAGGTATATAGTGAGACCTTACGTAATCAACTGTTAATAACCCTCATCTGTCCTGAGCCTTGCTAAGAAATGAAATAATCAATACAAGTATAAACTGACAAAGAAGATATAATGAAGGCCAAGCACTTTATTCAGAGGAGAGTCCCTGTGCCGTTGCTCAATCTATTTACTTTTTTTAAAAATTGACTTGAGAGAGAGGGAGAGGGGGACAGACATCAATTTGTTGTTCCACTTTTTTTCAGAACATTTCAAAAGAAAAACTGGGAGAAAGAGATCACCCATGACACTATATACTTTATTTAAAAAAAAACAACACAAAAAATCTTAATTGAAGTATAATTTACATATTATAAAATCTGCCCATTTAAAATGTAATAATTTTTTAATCCTCTCTTGAGGATATGTTTTTATTGATTTTAGAGAGAGAAAGAAAGAAACATCATTGTGAGAGAGAAACATCGATCGTTTGCCTCCCAAACCTACAACCTAGGTATGTGCCCTGACCAAGAATTGAACCCATAACCTTTTTGTTGTATGGGACAATGCTCCAATCAACTGAGCCGTCTGGCTGGTGCTTAAATGCAACAATTTTTACTAAATTCGTTGAGTTATGCAACTGTCATCATAATCTAGTTTTAGAACATTTCTATCACCCCAATAACATCTCTAGTGTCTGTTTAT
>NW_006285913.1:596429-631495 GCF_000327345.1 Myotis davidii
TAGAAAACCTGAAATCATTTTCAAGGTCCACCATTTCTTCTTTTCAGTCTGGTCAAGTTTCTAAACTTTCTAAATCTCCATTTTCCGGCTAATGAAAAGAAAATAAGATTCCACCGAGTCTCCTATCTACCTTCTTCAGGACTTCCGTGAGGATCAAATGAGATGAGGCACAGGAAAACGTTTCACAGACATTTGGTTAAAGTGTAAAATCTTTGCACCTGGCTGTAAAGCAAGTCATGTTCTTGGGCTGAAGAAACTGCAAGGAGGCTAGTCGTCGCTAGGGAGAGGAAGCTGGGCGTTGCTATGTGATGTCATTACCTGGTGCCCACAGCAACTGTTTTTGGCCTGGGCTGGGCTGTGGACTGCATTTTGCATCATGGGGTCTCGGCAATGTCAGCTGCAATTTGGTGGGCCATCACTCCAGGGTGGTGGTTGGGCCTATGTCCCACTTGGGGGAAGCTGAGTGTCACTTTGTGGGCACCAGTCCATGGTGCCGTTTCTCTGTGCACATCACGGCAGCTCCTGCGTTGAGCATCTGCCCTCTGGTGATCAGTGCACATCATAGCAACTGGTGGGACATTTAGCATATTTGCTTTTTATATATATACTAGAGGCCTGTTGGAGGAAGATTCCTGCAAGAGTAGGTCTTCCTGCGGCCAGAGCGAAGCAGAGAAGGGAGCGAAACCCACCGAGGCAGGCTTCACTCCCACCTCCGCCGCCCCGCTTCCCTCCCGTCTCTGCTGCCCCCCGCCCCCTTCTCGGCAGCTTCGCTCCCTTCTGCAGCACTTAGTTTCCTTCTACGTTGTCTTCAGTCTTCGCTCTGTGCCTGCGTATGCAAATTAACTGCCATCTTTCTTGGGTTAATTTGCATACTCATTGGTTGGTGGGCATAGCGGAGTGACACCAATTTGCATGTTTCTCTTTTATTAGTGTAGATACATAGTATTTATTTTAAATGGAGATCCCACATTTTGCTTGTTTATTCACCAGCTGATGGACGTTTGGGCTGATTATAAATGTTTGGGCTACTATAAATGTTTGTGTGTAAGTCTTTATGTGGACCTAAATTTTTATCTGTTTTGTATAGACACCTAGGAGTGGAATTTTAAAAAAACTAAGTTGTTTTCCAAAGTGGCTGCACAATTTTACATTCCCACCAGCAATATATTAAGATTTCGCATACCTCCTTGCCAGGCAACATTGTTACTGTCTGTCTTTTTTATTTTAGCCGTCTTGGTTGATATGAAGTGTTATTTCATTGAGACATAGTTATTTTTCTCAGGTATTTTTTTCCAGACTTTATTCTACACACATACACATATACAAACAGATGTATTCTTAAAAAAAAAAATTCATCTATTTAATTACTAAGCACAATAGTAGAAGGAAGACTATTTCTAGCATTGATTTAATTTTTACTGTATGCCAAGTTCTCCATGCCAGTGAAATACTTTCTTGGCTTTATTTCAATTAGTCCTTAAAACAACCCTGTATACTCAGGTGCTATTATCTGCATTTTGCAAATGAGGAAGCTGAGGTTTACAGCTTGTGTTTGGCAGAGTTGGAATATGAACACCTTTTGGCTAACTGCAACCATTCTAACCTACACCCTTAGTCACAGCACTGTTTACAAGTAACAAATTACAAAATGGGAAAGAAGGGTCTTCATAGACAGAAAAGAGAAAGAGCAGATGATCCAAGATGGTAGTGGAGTAGATACCTGTTTCACTCAGCTCCTCTCAGGACCAAACTGGAATTACAGCTAAAATACAGAGCAGACTACCTGAATAACCAACTGAAGACTAGCTGAAAAGTCTTATAACCAAGGATTTACAGAAGAGACCACATCGAGACTGGTGGGAAGGGCAGAGACGCATAACGGGCTGGTCCCACTCTCAAGGAGGTTGACATTCTGTAGAGAGATCTCGGCTGCCTTAAAGGTTCCCCCTGAGAAGCGTGGGGTCTCAAGGCTGAGCCAGGAAGACACACCCACATAACACTGAAAATCAGCAGGGATTCTGTCCTCAGGAAGAGACTGGAGTCTGCTAGAGACACATGCTCCCTCTTAAAGGTCCAAAGCATAAAATCTTGTTTGCAGCCACTCACCCTGGGCTCTGAAGAAAGAGGGTGGATCAGAATAGAGTCCCCTGAAGAGAGGCTGGGATTGTGGCCTGGGGAGCAAGCTGAAGGGACAGCTGCCAGGATACCTGTGCTGAGTCACTCTCCCACACCAGATGCCATCTTTCTTGGGGGGAGCACTCCCTTCCTTGCAGCATCAGCCAGGGGAATGCAATAGCCTCACACTCTGGATTCCCTGTAGCACAGCCCTGCAGAGCTTATGCTCTGCTGAGGAGTCGGTTGCCTGGGCCAAGCTGTAGAGACCTGGGCAGCCTTAGGGGTGTCTGTGAAGGGTTGTGTGGCTTTGGGGCAGGGTCTATTCACCCACTTACCCATGAACCTGACTGGTGCTCCCCCGACCCCCATAGGAGATCCACTTGCCCCATTCTTATCCAACATTGTACTGGAAGCCTTAGCCACAGCAGTCAGTCATGAAGAAGAAATAAAAGGCATTTAAATTGGAAAGGAAGGAGTAAAACTCATAATTTGCAGATAATATGATACTGTATATAGAGAACCCTAAGATTCCACCAAAAAACTACAAGAACTGATAAATGAATTCAGCAAAATACAGTAAACGCTCGATTTTTCAGATCTCGATTTAACAACTTCAGATTTAACAGACAAAATTTCCGGTCCGTATGTCATGTGTTAATTAACACCCTGTTAATTTTAAAATACTTCTAACCAAGATTTGCTTATAATTAAGTTATCAAGTTATTTTTGTTATTCGCTTATTTTTAACAAATTTTAGTATCATATGTTGGAAAAAACACTACAATAAGGCCATGTGTTGGGGGAAAACACTATAGTAATTTTGCCAACATAAATATTACATATTACAATTATAGTCTACATATTTAAATTCAAGAGTAACCTTTCCTAAACAATGTTCCATGAATGATTAGCATGTGATCACAGGACATCTCGAGGTAATTGGTTCTGTTGTCATGTGGCATGACTTTCTGCAGCAGTTTTAATGCATGTACTAAGACATGCCCCAGTGATGTGCATTTGTTTGCTTGAGGTGACTGGTGAATGCATGCATTTATTAGACCTATTCAGTACAAATTTTAAATTACTATAATACATATAGAAAACTTTTCTGTGAAATTAAACTTTTCATATATACTTAATCTTAATTACACAAATATGTCTACATAAGTAAAAACAGGTAAACTAATTTGTCAGTTTTTTAACATGCATTTGGGAAACCTTTATTATATAATAGATGTTCAGCTTTAATGGACACCCTCTCACCCGATTAGTCTATTATATCAAAGTTTTACTGTAGCAGGATATAAAATAAATGTCCAGAAATCAGTTGCGTTTTTTACACCAATAATGAACTATCAGAAAGGGAAACTAAGGAAACAATCCTATTTACAGTTGCATCAAACAAAAAGAAAATACTTAAGAGTAAATTTAACTAAGGATGTAAAAGACCTGTACTTGGAAAATTATAAGACATTGAAGAAAGAAATTGATGCTGCAAATAAGTGGAAGCATATACCGTGCTCAGGGATAGGAAGAATTAAAATCATTAAAATGTCCATACTTCCCAAAGCAATCTATAGATTCAACGCAATTCCTGTCAAGTTACCAATGGCGTATTTCACAGAACTAGAGCAAACATTCCAAAAATTTATATGGAATCACAAAAGACCCAGAATAGCCACAGAAATCTTGAGAAAAAAAGAATGAAGTTGGAGGAATCATGCTAACTGATATCAAACTATACTACAAAGCTATGGTAATCAAAAAGCATGGTATTGACATAAAAACACACAGATCAATGGAACAGAATAGAGAGTCCAGAAATAAACCTACACCTTTATGGTCAATTACTATGTGACAAAGGAGGCAAAAACATACAGTTGGGGTAAAGAAAGTCAATTGAATAAATGGTGTTGGGAAAATTGGATAGATGCCACAAAAAAAAAAAATGAAGCTAGACCACCTTCTTACACCATATGCAAGAATAAACACAAACTAGATTAAAGACTTAAATGTCAGACTGGAAACCATAAAATGCTTAGAAGAAAACATAGGCAGTAAATTCTCAGATGTTTCTTATAGCAATGCTTTTTCTGATATATCTTCTTTGGCAAGGGAAATAAAAGAAAAAATAAGCAAATGGGGCTACATCAAACTAAAAAATTTTTGCACAGCAAAGGAAACCATCAACAAAATGAAAAGACAACCCACTGAATGGGAGAACATATTCGCCAATGACACATCTGATGGCTTAATATCCAAAATTTATAAAGAATTTATACAATTCAACACCAAAAAAACAACAGTCCATTTGAAAAATGGGAAAAGCATTTGAATAGACACTTCTCCAAAGAAGACATATAGATGGCCAATAGACATATGAAAAGATGCTCAAGGTCACTAATTATCAGAGAAATGCAAATTAAGATCACAATGAGATATCACCTCACACCTATCAGAGTGGCTATCATTAATCTTTTTGCTTACTGCTCCAGGTCAGGGCACTTGCAGGAGGCAACTAATCCATGTGTCTCTCTTTTATCCATGTTTCTCTCTCTCCCTCCCCCTTTCCCTCTCTTCCTCTCTCCCTCTTCTCTCCTTCCTGAAAAGCAATGGAAAAAAATATTCTCAGTGAGGATTAACAAAAACAATTTTTAAAAAATAAAGTAAAAGTTTAATAATTTAAGCCATTTGTAAATTCAGCTGCCCTGTAACTTTCCCAAGGAATCTGGATAGGCTGACTTTTATTGTACTTGAATTCCTAACATTTCAAAAATGGCTCCATTACTTGAACATCCCATCCTATGCACAGAAAGGTCGCCTGTACCATTCCAGGTCAGGGCACACACCCCTGTTGTGGGTTTGGTAGTGATCAGTTTCTCATATCAATGTCCCTCTCCCTCATCAATAAAAACATTTAAAAATTCTTGCTTTTTATCTTAATATTTTGTAGCATTTTCAAATCATTTTAAAAATTGAAATAAAAAACACCTTATTAAAATGTCATGGGAAATTACAAATAAGACTTTTATCTGAAAATAGTGGTTGTATATCTCAGTGGCTTTTTAAGTATATACATGTTGTTACTGTGTAATTGTCATAATTTCCAGTTGTATAGCCTTATCTTATTTAATGTGCATTTTCTATATACCTGTTGTCTTCCTAGCATGTTAATAATTTTTAAATGTGTAATTTGTCTAAATGTTTTTGATTTGTGGAGCATTTAAATTTTGTGGCACAGATTTTCTTGTATTTTTTTTATCCCTGAAAAATTCATTGAGTGTTTATGTATGCAGAATTGTTTTTTAAAAATCTTTAAGATTGAGCTTACTGGATAAGAATATGGTCAGTTATGGCTTTTGTTCCTTAGACAGATTTGCCATAAATATACTCTACCTATGCTGGGTGCAACGTACAGTAGAGTACTGAGGAAAACATGACAGGGTATTTGCCATCTTTAGATGTATTGGTTTTGATTTGTTTTTATGTAACCATTCCTTTTCATCTTTCCTTTGCAATTTTTTTTTCTGTTTTAAAAGTAGAAAATAAAAACATAAAACTTCTTTATAGTTAAGACAGGTATACTTTTGTTTTCTATAAATTTTGAGATTTTCATGTTTTTTTCTGTGAGACGGTATAATATGAGGTATGTATTTAATAAGTTCATTTTCTTCCTTTAAATTGATAGGTGTTGAAAAGCAGTTACTAAGTAAATTAAAAAGCATTTTATCACATCTTATTCTGTCATTCTTAATCATAATAGCATAGTGCCAGTATGGTATCTGATAGGATTGATTAGTCCTCATTGCCCCTTATTTGTTTTTTTGTAATGTTGCTTGATTCTTTTTATCCAAATAATTTTAGTATTTTCTTTTGTTTTTTAATGCTTACTCTTAACCTCTTATTAACATAATACTTAATCAGCATTTCTTACCTTTTTTTTTTTTTTAACCTGATAGAATTTTATTTCCAGATCACATAAAGAACAAAATGCATGTGGCTGATTAGTGGAGGCTTCCCTCCAAGTAAGAGGGGCCCAGGTGTTTACATGTTAAAATTCCAATATTTTCTTTTTCTTTTTTTTTAAATTTTTTATTACAAAGAAATATTTCCCATTACTTAAAATGATTAAAAAATCCAACATACTTTGTGCATGGACAGAAGATAGGGAAACGAATTCGGAAGTTTACAGTGGACCAGACAAGAGATGCTGGGGCCCTGCACTTAGACAAAAGCAATGGCAATGGCAATGGCAACCACTGGTTACCTTTTATTTTTATGTATCAGATAAAAGTGTTATGGTTAGGAAGAAGTTGATTATTTTGTTGGATCCTCATACTTCTATCCCCTAACTGTTAATTCTTAAGTGATAATTGATAGTGTGTTTAATGCATTGTAATTTCTAATGTGCTTTTATCTTTAGAAGTGAAAATGGAATTACATCCATCTTCTAATAATAGCGAAGAATGGAAATAAGGTGTAGCATGTTTGATAAAAGTTACCTATTAACTTTTAATAGTTAATAGTAATCTATTAATAGTTAATAATTAAGCTTTTAAAATATATACACGTGTCCAACATAGTATTTTATAATGATTAGACATGGGACGCTTAAAGTGAATACTTACTGTGTGTCTATAGCTATTTTGGTGGAAGATACATGTACAGAAATTAGACCTACATTATGAGAATGAATTTTTTTCTAAATGCAATGAGGAATGATGTGTGTTTACATATATGAAGTGAAAGTATTTTTATTCTCTCTGTTCCATTTTTATGGCTATTGGAGAAAACTATTGAAGGCAAATAAGAAGAAAAATTACTTTTGATAGTAATATGTGGTATATGCTGCCCTTAAAAGTTAATAAATCCATCAAAGTATGCTGTCTTAAACTCTCTTCCTCCCTTTCTCCTTTTCAAACTCTGAGAATCTCTATAGCATTGATACATATATGAAGACATTATTGATTCATAAGGACATATTTTAAAGCAATTGAGAGTTCAGTTTAATATTGCAAGGAAGAGTTTCAGCTTAAGTAAACTTAAGTAACAGGAGTTTGTTTAAAATGATAGAATGGCAACTCTGCTAATAAACTCAGACATAGTTTTTACATCTTTTTAAAAATTTTTTTGTCGTATCCCACCTCTCTCTATTTTCTTTTTCTCTTGTTTCTTTCTTTCTCTGTCTCCTTCGTTTATTCACTCCTTTCTCTCCTTCCCTTTAAATTCCACTTCTAAATGTTAGAAAATAGACATGTTGTGAAGATAAATATGTACACATTTATTCATTTTCTTTATAGTTGTTAAAAGTTGAAAATAACTCATCATCAACAATATGAGATTGGTAAAATAAATAGTAGTATGTCAATGCAGTGGAATACTACAAAGCGCTGAGTGGAAAAGCAGATTATATATAGAGCGAGATGATGGGAGAGGAAGGGAGGGCGGGGAGGGATGTGCATCAGTGTGAGAGAAACATTGATTGGTTGCCTCCAGCACGCACCCGGATGGAATCCGAGACCTGGATATGTGCCCTGACCCGGAATTGAATCGGCGACCTTTTGGTGCATGGTATGATGCTCAACCAATTGAGCCAAGCCAGTCAGGGCTACAGTAGTTTTTTATTTTTTTTTAGAACAAATAATTATAGGTATACATAGAAAATGTGTTGCAAATACAAGAACATTTTGAAAAATATGTTGAGAGAATATTTCATTGTTTAATTATCAGAACTTGACTGTACTATGGGCTTCATTACTTCATTAGCTTGTGACAATAGGAAAGAAATTGTTTTGTTTTTCAAATATACTCTCATGCTCTTTCTCATTTTGATTCCTCACAATGGGGAGAATAATTAACTGGTCTCAACAAGGCTTTTGAGCAGGAAATATTTATAATTTATGTCTCTGGTAATCTATTTAAGTATTATCTAAAACTTTGAGAGAACCTTAGTGGTTGCTGTATCTTCCAAAACACAAAGGAAGCCTTAGTTTTCACTTCAAAGGAACCCTAAGCAAATAAATGTATTTAGGTCCAGAAGATTTCATCACCATGTATGTATTCATGTGGTGTGAAAATTTGATTGAAGAATACGGGTTTTCTAGATGTCTATAGAAAGTCCAGTAATGTTAATTGGTATAGACTTAGTTTTACAAATTCTTGGGTCTGCATCCTTTCTAGAGTTTGATACCAAGTCTTTTCAGTTACATAGAACCTGCCACTTAGCAACTTTTTTTTGTATAATTCATTTGAATCACAAAATAAAATACTGTGAGTTATAGATGTTATTCTCAAAGTGAGCCTAAATTTGTGCTCATTCCATAATAACTTGATTACAGCTTGGTTAATTTTGAATTAGATGAACTGCTTTCCTTACCTTCTCCGATCATTGGGAAATTTCTCCTCAAAAGTCGTTTTTATATTATACCAATTCAATATTTATTTGCATATGTAAATATATATTTTAAAATGCAAATAATCTTTGGGAATATTAAACACATTAGTTATTCGTATGTTGATGGTGTCCTTGATTTCTAAAGAGAGCTTTCTTGCCTTCAACATCTTACCTGAGCTGGGAGCCCTAGGTGTACCACTTTGTGGGCTGTGAGTATAGCCTTGTTGTTGAGACTTGATTGTTGTCATTGGGAGGAATTGGCCTCCAGGCCAATTGGCTGTGAGGACCAGCTGCGACTACAGTGGGAGAGCTGCTGTGCAGGAGACACCCCTATGGAGCACAGGACTTGCTTCAGTGGGGCTTTGGTGCACACAGAGTCTGCCTCTTGAGTGTGTCGCTTAATGATTTGTAGAGTTGTAATCTGGTATGGTCTCACACTGACAACTGGATACACTGGCTTTTGGGTCTCCAGGGAGGTGCAAAGTCAGCCACTGCCTGGGGCCACTCAGCAGGAGCCACAGAGAGATCTGCAGATTTCTCCTCTTTCTATTGGGTTTGGAAGTGCCCAGATGAGGCCCAGCTTCTGAAGCAAGGCAGACTGGTGCTGGTGCTGGGTCTTAGGCCTTTTATTGATAGGTTTGGGGGCTCCTTGACCCAGCTGCAGCTTGTTGGAGAGATTTTATCCTGAGCAAGGACAGGCCATTCATAGGCAACAGATGCTGCATGAAGCTTGGGTGGGGTTGTAAATTGGATGAGGCGGGGTCTTAGGAAATCACGAGGGAGAAGCAAACAGAAATGGCTGCCAGTCGGGCAAAAGCCACTGCACACAGCTTGGGTGGAGATGTAAATTGGATGAGTTGGGATCTTAGGGAATCACCAGGGCTGAGCAAACAGATGGCTGCCAGTCAGCCCTGGGACTGGGGAGGTCTCAGCATAGGAACAATGATCCCTGCGAGCACCTCCATCTGGGAGAAAGCCACCCCGAGTTCCTGGTCAAGGGTAGACAATCCAGTTCCTTCTTATATGTGTCTGTATTGCCTGGAGCCTCACCCTGGTGCTGGAGCTCAGAGGAACCGGGACCTTGTAAGTTCAGTTTGTGGTGTTGGCCTTTTAAGTGGAACGGCTGGGTCTCCAGCAGTCTGTGTCACTGAGCCCCAATCTGAACTTGTTTTTACAGACTGTAGTTCTTACTGCCTGTAGGGACATCTTTCCCCAGCTCTGGAACCCTGGGCTGGGGGTCTGGTGTGGGGCTGGGACCCCTTGCTCCTCTGGGCGACCTCCACAGAGATAATCTCTCTCCCGGTTAAGAAAGCAGCACACATGAGTGCAGGACCAGCCTGTTCTATGCCTCTGCACCTCCTACCAATCTCAGTATGGTTTCTTCTTTACTTCTGTAGCTGTAGGACTTCCATTCAGCCAGCTTTCCAGCAGTTCTGGATGATGGTTGTTCTTTATAGTAGTTGTAATTTTGATGTGGTTGTGTGAGGTGGCGAGTACAAGCATTTACCTCTGCCACCATCTTCAAATCTCCTCTAGACTTTCTCTTACAGACAGTAGGGCACTAAGTTAAGGAGTGGAATGATGATGGTGCATTTCAGAAAGATGAAAAATAACACTGTAGGCAGTAAAATGTTGTATTAATAAACTGGTGCCATAGCCCAGCTTTGAAGAAGCAAGGGCTTGAGAACAAGACCCAAGACGGATAGATTAGATCTCAGTAAATTAAGAGGACTTCATAACTGTTTTGATGTGAGAAATGAGGGAAAGGACGGTATTTTATGATGATTCTGAGGTTTCTCTAATGGGGTGATTTTAAGCTGTTCATCCATTCACCAAAAATGGTGGTACAAGAAAATGAGCATATTTGAGAGAGGAACTGAGGGTGGAAATTGAATCAGTTATGTTTAAATTGATCTTGAGGTACATGTGGGACATCTAAGTAAAGATGTTTAGTTTGCAGTTGTTTATAACATGACAAAAGCTTAGGGGGGTGGAGTAGAGAGAACTGAGCTATAAAAAAAGGTTTAGGTGTCAACAGCAAATAGTTATGTAGGCCCTTTTGGAGAAAAGGACATGCACATTAAGTGCCCAGTAAATTTACTCTCATTAGTTGCTTTCTTCAAGGAAACCTTTTTAAGTACCTATTTGTTCTGGATTTTATGATAAGCCTGAGGAATATAAAGCTAGAAAGGGTGGCCTTTGCTGTTAAAGAGCAATTGAAAGAAATGATATCATATAATAAGGTGTTATGGTAGTGATAACCAGAAGAGGTTATGGGAATAGAAAAGTGTAATTATCGTAGCCTGGAAGTGTAGGGGAAGACTTCTTGGAAATGACAGCTATTTATTCTAGAAGGGTATGCGCCAGGAAAAGATGGGTAGGAAGAGTATTCTGGGGAGGGAGGAGCATCATTAGCCAAGGCTAAAAAAGCATGAAGTGTGGTAGTTACCCAGAAGATTGACATTTTGAATCTTAAGTGTGAGGCAGGAATGATAGGAGATGGGCTTTTGGACAGTATTATAGGTGATGGTGAGCCTGGACAAAACCACTAAAAGATTTTTAGTTAAAAGTGATGGAAAATGTTACTGAAGCAGTCTTGAAAAGTACCTGCAAGGCCAATTGGTGTTAGGGGTGGAATTCTAGCCAGAGGATATACTTTGAACAAAAGCCCACAGGTGTGAAATAGCACATCAGTTTTCTGGATTTAGAGTGCTTTATTATTGGGTGTTGTGTGTGTGTGTGTTTGTTTTTTTGTTGATCAATGGAGCGTGGGGAATGCAAGGAACCAGCATGAAGAGAGATGAAAAAGTGGTAGGGGCCATATCTTGGAGGGTCTCGTACACCTTGCTGAAGAGCTTGAACATTATCCTGTCAAGGCCAATCTGGGACTGATATAATAGAGCTGAAGAATGGAGATGAGGAGTCAGTAGGCCTGGTGAGATTTGAGATCCTGACCTAAAGAAGTAGCAGAAGAAATGGAGAAATCTAATTAAAGGAGAACAAGAGTTCCCATTCTTGGCTATATACCAAGAGCATCTGTTGAGCATTCTAAAAATGTAGCTACATGCATCACATTACTGGAGTTTCTGATTCGCTGAGTCTAGGCATGGGACCGAGCATCTTATTTTGCTTTTTAATTTTATATTTTACATTAACATACAATAAAATGGACTTGCCTTTTTTTTTTTTTTGGTGGGCAGTTCCATTAATTTTACCATGTGAAGATTTGTGTGACCTCTACCATAGTTGGGATACAGAACAGTTATAACACCTTACAAAATTCTCTCTTGATAACTCTTTATAGTCACACCGTTCCTCCCCATTTCTAACCTCTGGCAATCACTGTTCCATGTCACTATATTTTATCTTTTTGAGGTCATATACATTGAATCAGGTATTATGTAAGCATTTGAGCCAGGCTTTCATTCAAAATGTCTTTGAGATTCATCCAAGTCATTGCATGTTTCAATAATCTGTTCCTTTTTATTGCTGAGAAGCATTATGTTATACGGATGTACTGCAGTTTGTTATTCTCTCACCCTGAAGGACATTTGAGTTTCAGTTTTTGGCAGTATGACTAGAGCTACTGTAAACATTCATGTATAGATTTTTATTTGATTGTCAGTTTTTATTTCTCTAGGGTAAGTGGGATTATTGGACATATTGTAACTACATATTTAATTTTATAAGAAACATTCAAAGTGGATGTACCCAATAGATGTATGAAAAATGCTTAAGGTCCCTAATCATCAGAGAGATGCAAATTAAAACTATAATGAGGTATCACCTCACACCTGTCAGTGCTGGCGAGGATGTGGAGAAAAGGGAACCCTTGAGCACTGTTGGTGGGAATACAGACTGGTGTAGCCACTGTGAAAAATCGTGTGGAGTTTACCCCAGAAATTAAAAATGGAGCTGCCTTTTGACCCAGCCACCCTTCTGGGTATATATCCTAAGAGTCCCGAAACACCTATCAGAAATAATATATGCACCCCTCTGTTCATAGCAACATTATTTATAATAGCCAAGATCTGGAAACAGCGCAAGTGCCCATCAGTAAATGAGTGGATAAAAAAGCTGTGGTACATTTACACAATGGAATACTAAGTGGCTATAAAAAAAAGCAAACAAACAAACAAAATACTTCCTACCCTTTACCAACGGCATGGATGGACCTGGAGATTATTATGCTAAGAGAAATAAGCCAGTCAGAGAAAAACAAATATGATTTCACTAATATGTGGGATCTAATGAACAAAGTAAACTGACAAATAAAATAGAACCAAAGGTATGATACATAGAACAGAGTGACAGATACCAGAGGGAAGAGGAGTGTGGGGGACTGGATAAAGGAATGTGAAGGGATTAGCTAAAAATCAAATATGCATAGCCCATGGACACAGACAGTAGTGTGTAACGTACTGGGAGAGGGGAAGAGGGGGCTAGGTGGAAGTGGGCAAAGGGAGTGGGTGGGGGAATGGGGGACATTTGAAGTAGTGTCAACCATAAAAAATTTAGATGAAAAAAAAAAGTGGTTGTACCATTTTACATTATCACTACCAGTGTCTGAGAGTTCCAGTTGCTCACATCCTTACCAACTCCTGCTGGTATCTGTATTTTAACTATTTAAAAACTATTTTAATAGGTGTATAGTGGTATCTCATCATTGTTTCCATTGGCATTTCCTTAGTGGCTAATGGTGTTGAGTACATTTTCAGATATTTATTTGCCATGCACATATCCTTTTGGTGAAGTGTCTTAAAAGTCTTTTGCTTATTTTTAAATTTGGTTATTTCATACTGTTGAGTTTTAAGAATTTTAAAATATACACATTGTATATATTTAAACTATATGTTCATAAATTCCTTTGTGAGACATGTGATTTGCAATATCTTCTGTAGCTTATCTCTTCATTTTCTTAACAGTGCTTTTTCCAGAAAAAAAGTGTTTAATCTTGATAAAGTCAAATTTAGTAACTTTTTTAATGTCTCACTGTTCCAACCCCATTTGTTGAAAATATTATCCTTTTTTCCCCCATTGAATTGCCCTTGCACCTTTTGTAAAATATCAGTTGGCTATATTTCTGTGGGTCTGTATGTGGACTCTATTCTGTTTGGTGGTTTCTGTGTCTAGTCTTTCTGTAGTACCACATTGTTTTAATTATTATAACTTTAAAGTCAAAATGGGATATTGTGTATCCCACTTTATTCTTTATCAATTATTTTATCTATTCTAGTTAGGTTGTTTTTCATTGTAAGTTTTAGAATTCTCTTATCTATATGCAGAAAATTATGCTGGAATTGTGGTTGGCAGTGGGTTAAATTTGAAGATCAATTTAGGGAGAATTGTCATCTTTATTGTATTGAGTCTTCCAATTTATGAACATGTCATGTCTCTCCTATTCTTTAGTTCTTTTATTCCAGTATACATCCTGTACATGTTTCATTAGGTTTATACTTAAAAATTTCATTTTGGGAGGAATGATTATAAAAGTGTTGTTTTTTTAAAGTTTGGTTTCCAGTTATTCATTGATACTGTATAGAAATTTCATTTATTTTTGTATGTTAAAACCTCATTAAATGCACTTATAAGTTTTAAGAGTTTTTCTTCTAGATTTCATTGGAATTTTTACGTAGACAATCATGTCATCTGTGAATAAGAAAAGTTTTATTTTTTCCTTTCCAGTCTATATGCCTTTTCTTTTTCTTGTCTATTGCACTGACTGGGACATTCAGTGCAAAGTTGAATAGAAATGGTGTGAGTAGACATTTGTGCCTTTTTCCAAATCTTGGGGGGAAGCATTGTTTTTCACCATTAAGTTTGGGGTTAACTTAGGTATTTTGTAGCTACTCTTAAATGTTGAAAAAGTTCCTTCCTATTGCTAGATTGCTGAGGATTTTTATCGTGAATGGAAGTTGAATTTTTGTCAGATGCATTTTTTTTTCTGCATCAGTTGATACTATCATGTGCCTTTTCTTTTTTAGCCTGTTTACATGGTGAATTACATTGGCTGATTTTTTTAAATATTGAATTAGCCTTGGATCCTTGAAATAAATCCCAGTTGGTCATGGTGTATGATTCTTTTTATAGATTGCTGGATTCTATTAGCTAATATTCTGTTGAGGATTTTTATTACATTTACATTCATGAGAGATATTCATCTGTATTTTCTTTTTCTATACTGTCCTTGTTTGTGCAATGCAATTCTGACACTTAAGTACCCAGGGTCAAGTCAAATTTGACTGGTTTAGGGCACAGTCCTCTACAAAACTGTCCTCACTTCAGACACCAGCCCCAAGCTCCATAGTCCCCAGACCACCCACAGTTCTATATAACCTACTTGCTACAAATTCAGGGTTCTCACCTACCCCCTCTAGCTTGCTAGAATAATCCACGGAACTCAGGAAAGTGCTTTACTTAGGATTTCAGTTTTATTATAAAGGATACAAATCAGGACCACCTAAGAGACCCATAGGGCAAGGCCTTGGCGAGTCCAAATGCAAAGCTTTCTTGTCCTAAGGATGCATCATCTTTCCGCCAGATCAGTATATATCACCAACCTAGTAAGCTCACCCCACCTTCGAGTGTCCAGAGTTTTTGTTGTGGTTTCATTACATAGGCATGATTTAATAAATCATTTGCCACACAATTGAATTAAATCAGCAGCCCTCCTCACCTCTCTGGAGGTCAGGCTGAGATCATATGGCTCAAAGCAACATAGTTAGTCTTTCTAGCAAGGCTGGCCCCTATCCTGAAATTACCCTGGAGTTCCACCATCAATAACAAAGACAGTCCTATAATTGGGGAAATTCCAAGGGAGTGGCTTCTTCCTAGGACCAGGGACACAACAACAGTCTAATTTTTAATTCATAAAATGAGTTAAAAACTGCTATGTTCTCTTCCTTTTTTTAGTAGTTTGGAGGTATTTTATTTTTTTAACACTTATGCCATGAATTTATAGGAAATGGGTTCCAGCAGCTCAGGCTCCTTTCCCATTGGTTCTCTCAAAGTGTGCTTCTCTGGGTGGAGTAGGTGGGTGTTCCAGTTGGACCCAGGTACCTTTCTCTTTGGCTTTATTCTTTTTCTGATCATTTTCCCTTACACGGTTCAGGAAGCTATCTTGGCTGTTAGAGTGCTTAATACGCTCAGAATGTACATTAATTCTCTTGGAAGGAATCTTGCCCCTAACTTGTTTGTTTACCTTGCCCACTGCATGCTGGGTGACACTGTAGACTCCTGTTTTGACATGGTAACATTTGTGAGGCATTCCTTTTTGAACAGTGCCTAGTCCCTTGATGTCTACAATATCACCTTTCTTGCAGATTCGCATGTATGTGGCCAAAGGAACAACTCCATGTTTTCTAAAGACCTAGAGAACATACTGTGTAGTGGGTGCCTCTCCTCTTTTTCTTTGTGCTAGTCATTTTGGAGAATTACTGAAAGATGGTTGGTTCTGTTCTATTGCATTTTTTGAAGGATGTTGTATATAAATGGTGTTAATTTTTCTACAGACATTTGGTAAAATTATCCAGTGAAACCATCTGGTCCTGGAGATTTCATTTTTCATTGTTTTAAAATTAGGAATTCAGTGTATTTAATAGTTGGAGAACTATTCAAAATTATTTCTTATTGGGTGAATTATGGTAGTTTTAAAGGAATAGTTCCATTTCATCTTACTTGTCAAATTTATATGTATATTATTGTTTGTATTAGTCCCTTTTAATGTCTGGTGTTTTTAGCAGTATTTTATTTTAGATATTGGTAACTTGTATCTTTTCTTTTTCTTCCTAGAGGTTTGTCAATTTTTTTTTCTTTCTAAACAGCTTTTTATTTTTAGACATTTTTTAACATTGTTTTTCTGTTTTCAATTTCATCTCATGGCTTTATTATTTCTTTCTGCTTGCTTTAGTATATGCTGTCCTTTTTCTACTTTCTTAAGTTGGGATCTTAGGTTTGAGATTTTGTTTCTTTTAAAAAAATATTATGAAATTGGTGAGAACACTTAAGTTCTACTCTTAGCAAATTTCAGTTATACAATACAGTGTTATCAACTCTAATCACATTATGTATCAAATTCTCAGACTTTATTAATCTTATAACTGAAAATTTGTATCCTTTTACTAACCTCTCCCTTTTGCCCTCATAAGCACACACCCCTTCTCCAGCCCGTAGCAGCTACCATTCTGCTCTCTATTCGTATGATTTTGGTTTTTTAGATTCCACAAAAAAGTGATACCATGCAGTATTTGTTTTTCTCTGTCTGGCTTATTTCACTTAGCATAATGCCTTCTATGATCATGCATATTGCCACAAGGCTGAGAAATACTCTGCATGCGCGCGCACGTGTGTGTGTGTGCGTGTGTGTGTGTGTGTGTGTGTATCTCACATCTTCTTTATCCATTCATCTGGTCTTGGTTCTTTTTAATATGTTTTTATTGTTTTCAGAGAGGAAGGGAGGGAGAGGGAGAGAGAGATGATTGATGAGAGAGAAACATTATCAGCTGCCTCCTGATTGCCTACTACTGGGGATTGAGCCCCGCAACCTGGGCATGTGCCCTTGACTAGAATCGAACTCGGGACCCTTCAATCCACAGCTGACGCTCTATCTAACTGTGCTAAACCAGCTAGGGCTCCATTCATCTGTTGATGGACACTTAGATTGTTGTATATCTTGGCTACTATGGACAATATGAACATGGAAGTACAAATCCCTCTCCAAGATAATGATTTTGTTTCCTTTGGATATATACCCAGAAGTGGAATTGCTAGATCATATATGGTAGTTCAATTTTTAATTTCTTAAGGATGCCTTTCTCTCTTGCTTTCTCTCGCTCTGTCTCGCTCTGTCTCACTCTCCATCTCTCTCCATCTTTCTCCATCTCTCTCAAATCAGTCAGCATTCCATTGTGTATGTGTACCACCGTTTTTTAATCCACTCATCTGATAGGCACTTAGGCTGTTTACAAATCTTAGCTATTATAAATTGTGCTGCTGTGAACATAGGGGTGCATATATCCTATCTGATTGGTGTTTCTGATTTCTTGGGATATATTCCAAGAAGTGGGATTACTGGGTCAAATGGGGGTTCCATTTTTAATTTTTTGAGGAAATACCATGCTGTTTTCCATAGTGGCTGCACCAGTCTGCATTCCCACGAGCAGTACATGAGGATTCCTTTTTCTACGCATCCTTATCAGCACTTGTTGTTTGTTGATTTGTTGATAGCCATTCTGACAGGTGTGAGATGGTACCTCATTGTTGTTTTGATTTGTATCTCTCAGATGATTAGTGACTTTGAGCATCCTATCTAATAAAGACATAATATGCAAATTGACTGTCACTTTGCAACAAAGATGGTGGCGCCCATAAGCACAAGATGGCGGCGCCCAGTCCCCTCGCACCACCAGAGTCCCTCAGTCCTTTAAGCCCCCTCCACGGGGGCAAGGGGCAAGCAGCACCCCAGTCCCCCGCAGCAAGCAGACAGCAGGGCACTGCTTGGCCCTCACCGTAGCGCCAAGGGGCAAGCAGCGTCCCAGTCCCCTGTGGCGAGCACACAGCAGTGCCCCAGTCCCCCGGGGCGAGCACACAGCAGGGCTCTGCTTGCCCCTCACCACAGAGCCAAGGGCCAAGCAGGCCCCCGCAGAGAGCAGACTGCAAGGCCTGCGGTGGCGTCGAGCAGGCAGGTCCGCAGAGAGCAGAGAACCATGGGGAGTGGGCCTAAGCCGTCAGTAGGACATCCCCTGAGGGCTCCCAGGTTGGAGAGGGTGCAGGTCAGGCTAAGGGACCTCCCAACCCCGTGTACAAATTTCGTGCACCAGGCCTCTAGTGTTTTCATATGTCCCTTGGCCTTCTGTATATGTCCACTTTCAAAAAGTGTCTATTTAGGTCCTTTGCCCATTTTTCAATTGTATTGTTTATCTTCCTTTTGTTAAATTGTATAAGTGCCCTATGAATTTTGGAGATTAAACTCCTGTTGGATGTAACATTGTCAAATATGTTCTCCTATTCAGTGGGCTCTCTTGTTTTGTTGATGGTTTCTTTTGCTCTGTAGAAGCTTTTTATTTTGTTGTAGTCCCATTTGTTTTCTCTTTAGTTTCCATTGTCTTAGGAGATGCATCGGTAAAAGTAATGCTACAAGATATGTCTCATATTTTGCTGCCTATGGATTCTTCTAAGGTTTTTATGGTTTCCTATTTTACGCTTAAGTCCTCTTATCCATTTTGAGTTTATTTTTGTGTATGGTGTAAGTTGATGGTTTAGTTTCATTTTTTTGCATGTATCTATCCAATTTTCCCAGCACCATTTATTGAAGAGACTGTCTTGACTCTATTGTATGCTCTTGTCTCCTTTGTCAAATATTAATTGAGCATAATGACGTTGGTTGATTTCTGGGTTCTCTGTTCTGTTCCATTGGTCTATATGTCTTTCTTGTGCCAGTACCAGGCTGTTTTGAGAAAAATGGCTTTGTAATATAGCTAGATATCTGGTATTGTGATTCCTCCAACTTTGTTGTTCTTTCTCAGGATTGCTGTGGCTATTCAGGGTCTTTTTTTATTCCATATAAATTTTTGGAGAGTTTGTTCTAGGTCTGTGAAATAGGCCGTTGGTATTTTAATAGGGATTGAATTGAATCTATAGATTGCTTTGAGTAGTATGGACATTTTAATGATGTTGATTCTATCAATCCATGAATACGGTATATCCTTCCACTTGTTTAGATCTTTATCTCTTTTTTCAACATCCTGTAGTTTTCTGAGTACATGTCTTTTACCTCCTTAGTTAAGTTTATTCCTAGGTATCTTTTTTTTTTTTGTTGCAGTGAAGCACAGTACTTCTTAACCATCTTGTTTCTGAAAGGTTAAATTAGGTGCTGCATAGGCAGGCTAAATAGCCATCTCAGACGGTGACTGAAATAAATGAATTTGTTTAAGGAAAAGGAAATGGAAGATGGGGATATCCAAAGGCAAGGGCTACACAGGTTCGGGGGGGTTAGCCCAGGAAAGTTGCCTGCTGCCCATTGCTCCCCTGGTTGCAAGTCTCTTGGGGTTCCTTAGAGATTGGGTGATACATACCTGTGGGGGACTGACACAGGTGTGCTCCTTGGAAGGAGAATGCATACTGGGTTTTTTGTCCTGAGCCTATTTATCTCTATTACAGGTGGAAATCTTAGGGGAAGTCTCAGGGGAGTCTTAATAGAATAGTCATCAGCTTTCCAGGTGTGCTCTTTCACCTGGAAGGTCCTGGTCTCCAGGGATTCGTCAGTGCCAAGGGGTCATTACTCAATGTAGCTGGTCCTGAGGCAGCCATGGTGCCATTTCTCTGTTTTTGCTGCTTTTCTGGGCCTGGAGCTGAAATACAGCTGAGGCCTAGATGTTATCTTTAGGGAGGAAAAGGTCAGTGGGGTCTAAACCACCTGACCAGCAATATCAAAGATCACAGGTCCAAACCACATGCTAGGGAAGGATAGGTTACCCTGCGGGGAGGTTCTTGTTTTGCCCCTTGCTAGGCATCCAGAGCTTTCTACCCTGGTGACTTTGTGTACCTGGCCCATCATCCTTGCTCTGGGGCTAACAGTTTCCTTATCCAAGCTCATAGAGCATGAGACTAACTTTTCATGTTCCTGGCAGTGCTTTCGTGCTTCTCATATCTCTCTCCCATTTGCCAGGATATTATTTCAAACTCCTCATGCCTCCTTAACTCTTTCTGTTCCAATTATTTATTGCTGTGTAATAAGCCACCTAGGAGTTAGTGGTGTAACACAGTGATCATTTTATTATGCTCACAGATTCTGTGTCAGGAATTCATATGGGGCATGTTGCTGTTCCAGTGTCTGGGGCCTCAGCTGGAAGACTCAGGTGACTGGAGGAGATGTGAATGTCTAGGAACTGGAATCCTCTGGAGGTTTCTTCATTCACTCACGTATCTGCCTCCTGGCCTGTGATGACTTGAAAGCTGGGCTCAGCTGGGATTGTTGACTGAACCTCTTACATGTGGTCTCCATGTGCTTGGGGCTCCTCACATCAAGGCCATTGGGTTCCAAGAGTGGGTGTCTGGAGACCCAGCATTCCAAGAAGTTGAAGCAGGAGCTGCATGGCCTTTTCTGACCTGTTATAAACACTGAAGGGAAATTTTCCATTAAATTAGATATATGTATTTTGCAGTGTCTTGTATAGTCATAAGTAGAAAAAAATGGTTAAATATCATTTGTACATGGTCAGGAAGTTATAGGTTTTGCCTGATAATCTCCTTGAAGTCGTCACAAGAGCGGTGTATTGAGGTTCTTTTCCCTCACCCAACCTGTGCCTTATATTCTGTGACTTCAATACAGCATACATCATAATCTGTTCTTAATATTAATGCTTCTGGTTCATATAAATAGTTCCTTGACCAAAAAACACTCACACACACACAAAAAAAACTTTGAGAAAAGGAAATGCTTTGGGAATTAAATCTGCAATTATACCATTCTTATTGTTATTAATGTATATTTTTGCATCGTCTTATAAAATTAATTTGTGTAAATTAATGCATTTAGCTGCAATAGAATTTTATTTGTTTTTTGAATTTGTATGCTTCCCAGTTTGTTACATAAATTAAAAATTAGTTTATATAACCTGTAATGAGATTACTTAATATGATTGTTGTTCTGTTGTCAAGTTTTCTAATGTATGCTTTCCCTCCCCCCCCCCCCCCTTTCAACGGGAAAAAAAAAGGGGGATCAAAAAAAAAGGGTGGAGGGGGGTTTTTTTTTTTTTTTTTAGTAAAAATAATTTGCAAACTTGTCAGTCTTGGCCAAAATAATAATAAAGTTATCTATATTTTAGTGTGGCAATTTTTTTTCATGTGATCTTTAAAATAAAATCAATTTTTAAAATGGTTTTTAAGAAAAAAATTGTAATCATACTTATAAATATATAAGGGAATTTCTGAAATACCATAAGACACGTTTTAAAGTCTTTGCTTAGGCTTTTAGAAAGATTATTAAATATTTAGTAACCTAACTAATTACTTTATTTAAAGTAAATGATTACTTTCTTGCATTTAGTCACAGCTCTGGCTACTAGTTTTTGATCTGTAGCAAATCATTTAATTTCTGGGTGTGGTTTCCTCGTGAAATAATAAGGGAAGATGAAAACTGGTTTAGCAAGCTTCCTTTTAGAACTGAAATTCTGTGTTTTTATATGAGTTTATCATCCATATGATAAATGTAGCATTCTATTTAGACCCCTCTTTTTCCTGTAGTCCTCCTCATGGAGAAGCAAAAGCTGGATCAAGCACCCTTCCACCAGTGAAATCAAAGGCAAATTTTATTGAAGCAGACAAGTACTTTTTACCCTTTGAATTGGCCTGCCAGTCCAGATGTCCCCGCATAGTTAATACATCTCTAGATTGTTTACAGGTATGTATAAAATGGCTTTAGGTGAAAACCATCCAACTGGAATGTGTTTCTGAACATTACTCACAATTGATAATTCAGACATTTTCCATGATAGCTTTTAATATGCTTCTTGGTAACAAACCAAGTGGTTGCTTATATTCAAGAGAGACAATAATAGTTGCAAAATGTTTTTAGTTTAAGGTTAACAAAAATCATTAGTTTAGTTAGAATCACAGAATCTTTACTAAGGTTATCAATAATGAAAGTGTTGATTTGGTTTGTTTTTCCATCAGTGAAATACAAGAACCATAGTTTAAACCTGCCACTGATGTTACATGCATCATTATTTGCAAATGGTTTTACTAAATGCCTGCTAATTTATATAAGACAATAGGTTAACATTGACAGCTTAGTATTTATATTTTCTGTTGGACTTTAGCTCTGACCTTTATTTATGTCAGGAAGATTTCTTAAATCTTTTATTCTGTTTTACTTATGTGGATTCCCTTACATATTTGTAAGACAAACCTCCAGAGTTAGAGGTCCCACTCTTTTCAGGTGTTTTCACTGTTGGTTCATTTTACCTATTTATACCTATTTGACAGTTCAGTCACGTGGAAAAGACAATATTCTTTTGATTTGTTTTTAATGTTAGGTTAAGGATAAGTTTATTTGATTTGTCACCTTGTTTTTCTTGAAAAATTAAAACTATAATATCTGAGGCCTTTCTTCAAGGGCTATACTGATAATGTTGAATTAACAAATCAGTGATTTATTGTAGCCAATGTATGGAAATTCGGTTTTCTTCTTAATCACAGATCTAATTTGGAAAGAGATTTTGGGTTATTAAATGAGTGAAGATAGCTTTCACAAAAGCAGTATTAATACTATTTAGATAGAAAGCATTAAGCTATTCTAATTCATCAGAGACAACTATTTCTAAGGCCTGGCTTTCTCAAAATTTCACCTGATGGTTTTGTTGTGGTTATTGTTCTGTTTCCATGGTAATTGCAGTGTAAATAATTTCACATGTTTATAGCTAATAAAGCTTTCTTTTTCTTTTTTTAATATATTTTTTATTGATTTCAGAGAGGAAGGAAGAGGAAGAGATAGATAGAAACATCAGCAATGAGAGAGAATCATTGATTGGCTGCCTCCTGCATGCCCCCTACTGGGAATTGAGACTGCAACCCAGGCATATGCCCTTGACCTGTATCAAACCTGGGACCCTTTAGCTCGCAGGCCGATGCTCTATCCACAGAGCCAAACTGGCTAGGGCCTAATAAAGCTTCTTCATGAAAAGTTGGTATAGCCTTGGCTTTGACTATGCCTTAATGATTTATGTAATAATTTTAATATATATTCAATTATATATTGTAATTTTAATGTATATTTAATTAGTAGACATTAGTTAGCTTAATTAGATTCTTTATTTTCTTTCTCCATTTCAGAAGCTTATTGCTTATGGGCACTTGACTGGCAATGCTCCAGATAGTACAACACCAGGCAAAAAGTTAATTGATAGAATTATAGAAACGATTTGTGGCTGTTTCCAAGGTCCTCAAACAGATGAAGGAGTTCAGTTGCAAATAATAAAGGTAAATAATTATATAAAGTGAATTTATTATTTTCAATCTGTATTTTTAAAAAGCCTTTTTTTACCTTGGAAAATATTTAGAAAGGTCATTTTATGTGCTTTCTCAGTATAATAGAGGTTATTTGGGTGCTTTTTAGATCTGATATCGGGATTTTGTTGTTAAATGCCAAGAGTTCATTAGAAGACTATATTTTCAAATATTTTATTTCGAGGATCTCAATTTAGGCTTGGGATCCCAGCATCTTTCAGAGAGTTTCAGTTTCTGTAATGTTTACCATACATATTGCATCTTTTGAGCTTTAGGGTCCCATGTGAGGGCCCCATGACCCCTGTAGTTTCTTCTGTACTGCCTGACCCCTTGTAGTCTTCCTTCTAGACCAGTCGTGGGCAAACTACGGCCCGCGGGCCGGATTCGGCCCATTTGAAATGAATAAAACTAAAAAAAAAAAGAGACCGTACCCTTTTATGTAATGATGTTTACTTTGAATTTATATGAGTTCACACAAACACTCCATCCATGCTTTTGTTCCAGCCCTCCTGTCCAGTTTAAGAACCCATTGTGGCCCTCGAGTCAAAAAGTTTGCCCACCCCTGTCTAGACCCTGCTTCCCAGGTGGACTCCTTACGTACTAGTTTTCCTGATTCCCTTGCACCTATCCATCTGCTGAACATGCTCAGCTAAACCCTGTCCTGGGTTTATGCTATATTCCTGGCTGATGAAGCTCCTTTAAAGAAAATCACTCAGTTGTGTTTTTAGTCTCTTATAAATATTGAATTCTTTCTTCTTTTTTTCTTTTTTCTTTTTGCTTATCCTCACCTGAGGATATTTTTTTCCATTGCTTTTTCAGAGAGAGTTGGGGGGAAGAAGAGGAATGGGTGGAGAGAGAAAGGGAGAGAGAGAGACCTTGATGTGAGAGAGACTCATTGATTGGTTGCTTCCCGCACGGCCCCCGGAGAGGGAACCCACAACCCAGGTACATGCCCTTGACCGGGAATCAAACCTGAGACCCTTTGTTCTATGGGCCGACATTCTACCACTGAGCCACACTGGCCAGGGCTAAATATTCAATTCTTAATGTTACCATTAATGGTAGTGGTGGTATGTTTATATATCAATAAAATTGTCCTGTACTAATAGTACTTTTGAAATTGCTTACATGTGTAAAGTGTTCTTTCATGTGTGAATATAGTCCCTTCTGAGTCTTTCAGTTTCATAGCTGTATTTACTTCATGAGTCATATCTTTATTGTAAAAAGCTGTCCAGTCTGTTTGGTCTGTCATTTCAATTTCATGTCAGTCAGTCATGGCTTTTCTAGCATATACTCAATGCTGTTGTACAACATAAAAGGACAAAAGAACGAGTTTTGCTTTTGAGAAATTGCAAGTAAACTGATGTAAGACAATTCACATAAAGTTACTTTATTGGATGATTTACTTTAGTATTATTTTAAATTCTTTATCGTAAAACATTTTATAAATATCATCAGCAATAACAACAGCACGTTTATTGAGTCCAGTCTATAAGAAAGATCTCAGAAAAATTTTTAAGTGAATAAGATACGTTGTGTATCCTCCAAACCTGATACTCTGAATCAGCAGCTATAATAGATGAAGCACATCTGTGCTTCACGGTGACAGAGTTCTAATGTACATTTCAATAAGCTAAATTATATTGAAGTGAAACTTGGGTTGAAACAAAAAAAATTGAATGGCTTTCTAGTGTTTTGGGTTTGGGAAGATTATGTAAGAACTATTTATTGCCAGTATGAGAAAAACATAAAATATTTTAACAGTTGATGATACATTCAAAGTAGGTAGAAATTTTGTTAGTGCATATGAAAAATTCTATCAGTGTATATCTGAAGGTGATAATGGTGCCTGAAAGTTTTAATTTTAATATAAAGATACTCACATTTTTGTGCTGAAACTCAAGATGCAGAAAATTGCTTTAATTGCTTTCACTTTGTCTTTTTTTAAGGCATTACTTACTGCAGTAACATCTCAACACATAGAAATTCATGAAGGAACTGTACTGCAAGCTGTGAGAACATGTTACAATATCTATCTAGCAAGCAAAAATCTCATCAATCAGACAACAGCCAAAGCTACTCTTACTCAGATGCTAAATGTGATCTTTGCACGCATGGAAAACCAAGCAGTAAGTATTTTAAAAAGAGAGAGATTGTATGGAACACCACAAGCATCAAATGCAGAAAAGAGTTTACAGAAATGTATAATGAAATCTTTTGTGTTTGTAGGGAAGAATGACTTTCATTTATAGTCCTACTTACTGGAGATATGTGGTATTGTTTTGTTTTGAGGTTTACTGCCTTGACTTTGGATAAAATATGTTTTTAATTGTTCACAAATAGAATTTGAGTGATAGTGTTTGTCATCATCCTCATGGCAGTGTTTATGAATTGATATTTTTATTGCACTCAAGCTTAGTAAATAATGAAAGATTTCCATCTCTATTCTTGTGTACCCCCTAAGCAGTGACCACTGTTACTTGTTTTTGTTTTACTATTTTTAATGTTCTTTGTTTCTGATGGACTATAATTTGTAATCAGTGGAACATTATTCCTTCAAAATTGAAACAACATATTTTACAAATATTAGAAATTATTCTATTTCTTCCCAGTTGCAGGAAGCCAAACAAATGGAAAAAGAGAGGCACCGGCATCATCATCATCTGTTGCAGTCTCCAGTAAGCCATCATGAGCCTGAATCACCTCACCTTAGATATCTGCCACCTCAGACTGTTGATCATATATCCCAAGAACATGAAAGAGACCTTGATCCCCATACAAATGATGTGGATAAAAGCCTTCAGGATGACATAGAACCTGAAAATGGATCTGATATTTCCAGTGCAGAAAATGAACAGACTGAAGCTGATCAGGCAACTGCAGCTGAAAGTAATCTTTTTAAGAAGGGGTTGTGGTGGGTGGTGTGTGTGTGAAGGGAATGCGTTATGGTAAAGAAATGGGGATGTGGACTTTCTTTATCCTAGGTGGTAAAAGTTAGTTTCACTTCACCCACAAGCTATCTGTTAATGATATTATGCATTTATTAGCATCTCATGAGCAGTATAATTTATAGACTTGTTTTGGAGGAGATATGTGTTACTAAAGAAGGTTATAAATATCTCTTAGCACGTTATATAGGAACTTCAGTTTTCTTATTAAAATTAGCTTTGCAGCAAACAAGAGACCCATTTAGTAAGATTTCTAGAATGTGAAAATTTTGGAAATGATTATATTATTTAGAAAATATGATCAAAAAAGTACTGAAATTAAATATAAAAAGAAAATTTTTGAGTAATCGTCTGACATGAAGGTTTTTTTTTTTTGAGATGTTCTCTGACAGTTTTTCTAAGTAAATTTATAAGGTAAAGGTTACAAGATTACAAAATTCATTTATTTTACAAGTTTGTTTCTCTAAAAATAGTCACATGAAGTCATTTTTCTTTCTAAACATTGTCCTCAACTCTAGCTTTTCTATAAAACTGCCAGGGAGTGTGCTTGTTCCTTTTGTGCCTCCTTAGGTTGGTATCAGAAAATGATGGAGATTCTGTTCCTCTCCAGTGTGGTGTGTGCAACTAAGAAGGTTAGGGCTCCGTTACAGCTTGTCTGAATCTGTTTTTACTTCACCTTGAGGAAAGACTTCTGTAATGTATTTTAAGCTTTTAATTTTTTTAAACCACATCTTTTCCATAACCTAATAGTGGCATGCACATCAACACTGGCATGAATAGACGTTTTACTATTTTTAATAGTACTTTATTATTTATTTTCAGAGGGATAATTTTGATAAACCAAGCATGCATTCACAGTACCCAAGCTAACAGTGAATCTGTATTGCTTATACAATTTACATTTTCCTGCCCTTGTCAAAATTTCCTGTACTTTCACCATGAGCTTATAAAGGGGCTGATTCAAAGGGTTAATCGCTAATAAAGCTGGGGTGTTATATTTTCCTTTATTTTTTTATCCATGTGTTCAGCATGTATTTAGCATACCCTATCATAGGCACTGTGCTAGGACTTGGGGTTAAAAAGCTAATGAAGATACAGCCGTTGCTCTTAGGGTGTTCATGGTCTGCCTGGATGATCGTGCATATTTAAATGAGACATAATGTGATAAATATCCTGAAAGTAGCATGTATAACGTAATTCTGGTGAGGAGAGTTAGGACATGCTTTTATAGAGAAAGTGATGTTTTAGATGAACCTTGTTGTAAAGGGGTATGTATTGGCTAACTAGAAAATTTAAGAAATTTTCATCGGAAGAAACAACATGGGCTGAGACCCAAGGAATGAAAGAATCTACTGTACTTACTGTGTGTAAGGTACCTCTGTGGGTACCTTGTTGAATATAGAATTATAAATAAGACATAATTCCCCATGGCATAGTCATGATTATTTTGGCTTCCAACCACTGATAAAAATGAAATTTTTTTCTGGGAGCCATTGGTTAAAAATGCATGCTCTAGGGTTCGATTACCTGCCTTGACTCACTAGCTGGACGTTATAATCAACTTCTCTCATCATTTCCTACATGTAATAAATGTTACCCACTCTAATATATTTCTGTTAGATGATTTATGTAACAATTGACTCTTGACTCACTAGTCATTTTGTGCACATTTTAATGACTGTATATTCAATTATGTTGAAACTCTAATTTTCAGACTAGCTAAGTTTAGCCAACTAGTGCTCAGAAATACAAAGCTTAAGGGTGGTAGAACAATTATCTGTTATTAGATTTTTAAAAAAATAAAATAAGGTAACTGATTTGACATGCTTATTTACCAACTAGAGGCCCGGTGCACGAAATTTGTGCATGGGTGGGGATTCCCCTCAGCCCAGCCTGTACCCTGTCCAACCCATGACCCCTCAGGGATGTCTGACTGCCACTGATGTTACATGCATCATTATTTGCAAATGGTTTTACTAAATGCCTGCTAATTTATATAAGACAATAGGTTAACATTGACAGCTTAGTATTTATATTTTCTGTTGGACTTTATTCCCAGAAACTGCCAGTTTAGGCCAGGGATCGGGCCTAAACCGGCAGTCAGACATCCCTCTCACAATCCTGGACCACTGGCTCCTAATCACTTGCCTGCCTCCCCGTTGGCCTGGTTGCCCCTCACAGCCCCCTTGCTGGCCTGGTCGCCCACTGAGCCTGCTGTTCAGTCGTTTGGTCATCCCTCACTAACTCCCCTGCTGGCCTGTCACCCCACACAGCCTGTTTGTTCAGTCATTTGATTGTCCCTCACTAACCCCCTTGCCGGCCTGGTCGTAGGCAGCCATCTTGTGAGGGTATGAGGGTTAATTTGCATATTACCTCTTTATTATATAGGCTTTTCACATTATGGCAGTCAGTATTTTGTAGAATGCAACAAACAATAATTTCAGATCAGTGAACAATAGAGAGGTGGGCAGGCTTCCAGAAACCAGAATTATAAATAGTGGTTCTTTATGGAGGTGTGAGGCGGGTGGGGTATAGACAGCAACACTAACAGCTAATATGCAGTCTGAAGCCATTGATGAAGAGCAGTGGCTCCCAGAACCACTGCTCCCCAACCATCCGCAATCACTAATTGAGCCTTCCTGATATATTTTGAACATTTCAAAAACACCAGTAAAAATTCTGTTTTTATCTACAATAGTCCATACAAGCTAACTGTAATGTTAAGGTTTTCATCAGTTTCTTTTATACTGCTCAGAAGTTCTGGTTGGCAGTTACATGTTTTTAATTAATGTTAAGTTGGAGAATGAGTTCCTTTTTACTTACTGAATTAAATTATACATTGGGTATGTACATTTTGTTGGGGAACAAGGAGTAAAGGGTTGGAAATCAGTGGTGGAGGGCAAGATGGCCCTATCTTTGCTGCTTCAAGGAGCTCACTATGTTAGAGTACAGTGATGAGCTTGTTATTGGGGAGCCTAATTAATCAAAACAAGCTTTAATTACATTGAATATGTTATTTGGAAGTGTGGCACATGTTTAAAATGTTTCATTTAAAATACTTTTAAAAGTTTTGGTTCTTAAAGGAATAATCTAGAAAATTCACATAGTTGTGCAGTCAGTGAATAGTTTGTCAAATGAATCATTGTTGAAACTGACTTGAATTTATATTTTAAATTTTGATTTGGTTATAAATTTTGGTTTAACATGTATTGCTTCTAGTTTCATTTATCTATTTGATTTTTCCTTTTATTAATTTTTAAAAGAAAGCTTTTCATTATGTTTTGTAATAGTTTCTAAAATGAAATAATGTTTTCTTTTTATAGCATTATCTAAAAATGACATATTATATGATGGAGAAAACCATGACTGTGAGGAAAAGCCACAAGACATTGTACAGAGCATTGTAGAAGAAATGGTGAACATTGTTGTTGGAGGTAGTGTATTCCACTAGGAATTAGTGTATTTTGTCTTACAGTATTTCATCTGACTGTGAAAATTATTTTTATAATGTGTGGATTAAAAAGGGCAAAAATATAACATCTTCCTCAAATGTGTGTGTGTGTGTGTGTGTGTGTGTGTGTGTGTGTGTGTGTAGAAAATATATTTAAATATCTTTGATTATAGAAGTCCACTGAAACACGTAATTCATGGTATCTTGCACAGGACTAGCATAATACTTTGCTACATATACTTCTAGAAATAGGATTAAATTATCTGAACCTGTCCTATTTTCTAGAATTTCCTCTTAAGATTTTGGCCCATTTTTCACACCCTTCTTAGTTTTCCTGTGCTATTAAAGATTTTGTCTCTTGTTTCTATTTTTCTTAGTAATTTCAGTGGTATTTGTTAAAGGAGAAAGTAAATTAGTGGGCTTCGTTCACCACCTTTAAAACAGAAGTTTGCACTTATGTATAGGGGACAGTTAAAGGAGAAAACAGTGGAGAATAATATTTAACTCTATTAAGTGATTTTATATGCTTTACTTGCATTTACTCATTTGATCCTTCCAAACACTGGGATGTTTTGATACAGTTACTTTTCCCTTTTTTAAATTTTAATTTTTTTTGAGACTTCATATCTCATATCTTTTTTTTTTTTTTTACCCCATCACCATTTAACTTCCATATACCCTCTTACACCTCTACCTTCCGTCCCCAGGCACTGTCCCCCCCCCTCCCACACACACACACAATCAGTATGTTTCCATCATGCTAGCTTATAGTTTTCTTTTAATGGGTAGCATGAAAGAAGCAGTGTCTTGAGATAGCTACTGAGTTATGGCCATAGACACGTATGTGTTCCTTTTAAAAGAAATACACATCAAGTGGTACTGAAACTTGGTATTATTTGCATTATCTATGTTTGTTTTATCAGAAGTCATTTATGTTTATAGTAATTACAAGTATGATGATTTAGAGTGACAGACTGAAAAATGTTTAGGGGTATAGGCCATTATTTTCATAGTAATGTTCTAAAAAATATGTTTTTAGAGGTATTAATAGATATTCTTAAAGGGGGAGAGGGTTCGTGGTAAAACAAATTTGAAAATACTGCATATTTTATATCTCTTTTGGAGAGCCCAGTGCATAATAGCAAATTAATATTATAATAAAGAAACCTATTTCCCAGTATTTCCCTCTTATTTGATAATGGGATATTTTTTTGAGAAATTTCTAATACTGTGTTAAGGCATTAGCATTCATTAGAACCCAGTTTAAGAAATGCTGATAATGGACTAAAAGTAAGCTTCTTTTTTGACACATTTAAGCCTTTCATCAGCTGTGTTTCATTTCTAGAGCTACTTAAGAATCATAGTTGGATGTATTTTAAATGCTTATTCACTTACTAGTAAGTATGCTAACCTTTAAATGGTGCCAGTCTGTGTTACTTCACATCATTTTTCTGCCACTATTTAATTTTAAATACTCTATGCTTTTATATCCTTAAGTTAAGTCAGGTGTGTTTATATGTGTTTTATTCTTACCATTGTAGATATGGGAGAAAGGACCATAAATGCAAATGCAGATGGCAACATTGGAACTATAGAGGATGGTAGCGACAGTGAAAATATTCAAGCAAATGGAATTCCAGGAACACCAATTTCTGTGGCATATACACCGTCCCTACCTGATGACAGACTCTCTGTCTCTTCCAATGATACTCAGGTATAAATGGGAGTGGGACATTCCTGTTAATCTTACACATTTATAGGTCACAGCACCTGCTGGTAAATATATCTAGGTGATAATGCTGACTGATTTCAGTTTGAAGAAATAAAAACTTGGGTGTTTTTTTCCCACCGATAGAAATCAAAGCAGTTTATTTCCTTAATAAATTGAAAGCTAAATTTTTAATTTTACAGTGTTTGTCACTGGTGTTCACAACTTCCCTAACCCTGCCCCATGGAAATTACTTTTTAAAAGAGGAATTCTTATCACATATTCATAGGATAATTCTAGTATCATAGGAATGGGAAAAACTTTTAGAAATCTAGGAAACTTCATCTTACCTTTGTTCAGGGCTACAATGAAATCCATACCATGGTAGTTGCAATTCCTCTGTTTTTTATACCCTATATTTTGTGTTTTTATTCTTATCCTCAAGGATAAGGGCTATTTTAAATCATTGCTCCATGCATAGGGGGAAGCTTTCTTGGCCTTGTTGAACTTCATTAGCTAACAATTTTTAAACATTGCTAATAAAACAATGTTTAATTTTTAAACATTGATAATCTCCAATGTCTTATTTTTATCTGCACAAAGTGCAAAAACACAAAACACCCAATGACAGGTAGTGGAAATCATAATTTAGGCTGTGTATGAAGTATCTTGTCAGGACATAATGTGCTAGTTTTAGTTAGTAATAACATGAACTGGGAAATTGTTGAGGATGGGGGTGCAGTGTCAGAGAAACAATGTGACAGATTCCTCATATGGTTTCCCTTCCAATAGAACCTCACCTATTACTGAATTTGAACAAAATGTATAAAAGGCTGAAATGACTTTACACTGGCAAATACACTTATTTGCATAATATGTGAACTTGTTTAGGAATCTGGAAATTCTTCAGGACCTTCACCTGGTGCTAAGTTTTCCCACATTTTACAAAAGGATGCCTTTCTAGTATTCAGGTCATTGTGTAAACTGTCGATGAAACCGCTGTCAGATGGACCGCCAGATCCAAAGTAAGTCATTAGCTGTTCTGCCTAACAAATACAATTTTAAAGCTCAAAATGTATTCCAAGATAGTCTTTGGCTTTTCTTTTGTTCCACTTGTCCTGTAGGAGCCTCAAAGTATATTTATATATATTTAAAAACTGAGTGTTCCAAAACTGTTAGATAACTTAGAGAATACCAAAAGCATAGAATTGTATCTGGTACAGTAAATACTGACTGGTTGAGTGAATTCCTATTTCAGTTTGTAAGTAACTTTGGAGCTAATGTAGCTCTGTTACATGTAGCCTCATACTAGGCTCTGAAAACTACCAGTTGATTTATTAAGAGAAATAAATCTTAAAAGTCATAATGTAAAAGAAGACATCTGTAGTACTTTCAACAATAAAGATTTTTTTAAAGTCATACTATATATTCATTAAGGTCTGAAAAATGTGATGATACCTTTCTTCATGGGGAACAGGAGGTACTTTGCAATAGGAGTCTTTGTCTGATTCTCATCAGTCATTTAAACTGTAGGAAACTGCCATTTTTTTAAGTAGTATCTTTCATTTCAGCTGATTCAAGTGTAACTAATTTCTGCTTGAGAGTGAGTTTGGGAGTTATTGGAGAGGCAGAACTTTTCTGGGGAAAGAACCTTGGAGAAGGCCTTGAGTGACTTGGAGAAAGGGATATTGAAATGAGGGAAATATAAGCAACACTACTTCATTGAAAAACCCCACAGCATTTTGGTTTCTTTGCCAACTAAGAAGAAAGACTAAAGACAGTTATTATAAAAAATAAATCTTCTATAGTTTTATTTTGTAACATTGTACTGAGTCAGTGGGAAACATCTTTTAGGCCCAGAAGGCTAAAATTCTAAAATCTTTTTTAGGTCCAGCTCCTGAGAGTCAGAAATATAATTTATTGATTCTTCTGTATTTTGAAAATATGAACTCTATAGAGAAAGAATTAAGGTTGCTTAGATTGCAGTATAAACTCAATTATACCCTATATATTTTATAAGAATACTAGAGGTCCAGTGCACGAAATTCATGCACTGGTGGTGGTGGTGGGGGGTGTCCCTCAGCACGGTCTGTGCCCTCTCACAGTCCAGGAGCCCTCAGGGATGTCCGACTGACAGCTTAGGCCCGCTCCCCGGAGTCGACCTACGCCGTCAGTTGGACATCCTTAGCGCTGCCGCGGAGGTGGGAGAGGCTCCCGCCACTGCTGCAGCACTCACCCATCGTGAGCCGGCTTCTGGCTGAGCAACACTCCCCCTGTGGGAGCACACTGACCACCAGGAGGCAGCTCCTGCATTGAGCATCTGCCCTCTGGTGGTCAGTGCAAGTCATAGTGACCGGTTGTTCCACCTTTCAGTCAATTTGCATATTACCTTTTTGTTGTATAGGATATTTACATTTTTTAAAAATTTTCTTATTCTCATTGAGGAGAGATAACTTTCTTACTCAAAATTGACAATTTTGAGATCTCGTTCTGAATTGATGAAGACTTACTTTAAGGATGATATAACGTAAGAATTTGGTGTTATTGCTGAAGGCCATTTTTACCATGATTTAAAAATGTATTGGCTATAAAAGCTTTAGATGTTTAGTTTTCTCAAATCAAATATAAAAAAATGTTTATTAGAAACAGAAAAGAGGGAATTGTTTAAAATGCTAAGATTTAAAAGAACAATAGAAAATATATGAATTTTGAGGAATACTATGAGGGGGAGAGTATTTAGTTAGCCCTGAAAAAAAAGAGTATCTAGTTTTTGGAGAGCTGCTCTTATGAGGAATATTATAAATTAACTATCCTTCTACTTAGTGGGCTTAAACCAAATATTAGGAAATATTGTTTGTACATTTAAAAAGACCTTTTTGACCATCAGGATCCAATCATTGGAATTGAATACTGAAAGAGATCACATTTTCACTTCCTAGAAACTGTTGTCTTTCCAAAAGAGAATTTATGGTTTCCTAGCTTGAGTGGATTTTTTTTGCCAAAATTAATGAGCTTTTGTATTTATATAATTTTCTTTTTTATCTTTGCTTCTCTCTATACTTTGTGATCCAGGAAGTGTTCTTTTAAGTTGAACTATAATTTGAAACTATCCCGTGAAAAACTGCAGAGCTGAAATTTCCAGACTCTTTTGCATATCAAAAGTATATGCTGCCCAGCCAGTGTGGCTCAGTGGTTGAGCATTGGCCCATGAACCAGGAGGTCACAGTTTGATTCCCAGTCAGGACACATGCTTGGGTTTCAGGCTCAATCCCCAGTAGGGGGCGTGCAGAAGGCACATGATTGATGTTTCCATCTCTCTGTCCCTCTCCCTTCCTTTCTCTAAAATTAATAAAAAAATATATATTTTTAAAAAAATAAAAATCATCATTCTCCCCCTTTGGTTCAGCCTCTGGCTCATTGAAGTCTACATGACCCTTCTAAAACACA
>NW_006285913.1:635180-651856 GCF_000327345.1 Myotis davidii
TATGAACTCTATAGAGAAAGAATTAAGGTTGCTTAGATTGCAGTATAAACTCAATTATACCCTATATATTTTATAAGAATACTAGAGGTCCAGTGCACGAAATTCATGCACTGGTGGTGGTGGTGGGGGGTGTCCCTCAGCACGGTCTGTGCCCTCTCACAGTCCAGGAGCCCTCAGGGATGTCCGACTGACAGCTTAGGCCCGCTCCCCGGAGTGGACCTACGCCGTCAGTTGGACATCCTTAGCGCTGCCGCGGAGGTGGGAGAGGCTCCCGCCACTGCTGCAGCACTCACCCACCGTGAGCCGGCTTCTGGCTGAGCAACACTCCCCCTGTGGGAGCACACTGACCACCAGGAGGCAGCTCCTGCATTGAGCATCTGCCCTCTGGTGGTCAGTGCAAGTCATAGTGACCGGTTGTTCCACCTTCTCTTTTGCATATCAAAAGTATATGCTGCCCAGCCAGTGTGGCTCAGTGGTTGAGCATTGGCCCATGAACCAGGAGGTCACAGTTTGATTCCCAGTCAGGACACATGCTTGGGTTTCAGGCTCAATCCCCAGTAGGGGGCGTGCAGAAGGCACATGATTGATGTTTCCATCTCTCTGTCCCTCTCCCTTCCTTTCTCTAAAATTAATAAAAATAATATAATAAAGTTTATTATTTTAATAAAATAATAGTAATAAAAGTAAAAGCTATTGTGTCATAGGACAATCATTTGGTCACTGCTTCATTCATTAATGCCTTATACATTGTAGATATTTAATATTTGAGTACATGAATAAATCCATGAATTATTTTGAGCACATACTATGTACAAGGCATTTTGTTAGATGCTTGGGGATACAAAGAGAAAGCATTCTCTTAAAAAAAATTATGTATTGATTGATTTTAGAAAGAGAGGAAAAGAGGGTGAAAAAGAAACTGATTTGTATGTGCCCTGACCAGGGATCGAACCTGCAGCCTTGGTATGTCAGGAGGATGCTCTAACCAACTGAGCTATCTGGCCAGGGCAAGAGAAAACATTCTTATAACAAAAAATCATGTCTTACAAGTGTAGATTTTATTTACTAGTAGAACTGAGCAAAAAGTATGATAAATGTGAGCCAGACTAGGAAGTAGTAGTTTATAAACCTTGGAAAGCTTCAATACGAATGGGAGATAACTTGGCCCACTCCATATTTTCCTATAGCTATTCAAAGTTTTAGCTCTAGTTGTTCCTAACTTCATGCATCTGAACTTTTTTTTTTTTTTTGTAATACTGAATTTGCTGCATATGTTATTACATTCAGAAGCATAGACATCTTGGAAACATGATTGTCATAATGAGCCATGATATTATTGGTTCTGGTTTTATTTCAAAGATGGTAATATTTTTGTGATTCCCATTTACATTAAATTAAATATTCCTTGTTAGAGTTTCTTACTTTTTTTAATCACTTGACACTCCTAACCATGACATTTTTAAGGTAGAAATGAAGATCAGTTAAATTTACTGTATGGTGTAAATGTGACTGAATATAGCATTTGTAATGAAAAAATAAAAGAACCAGCTGCTAGAGCATTTAAGTGTATCCTGCATTTGAAAAGTTGCCCGGGTTAGATCCTCCCTAGTTTGATGAGTTTCAGAGGTCTGTTTCAATGAGAGAAAAATTATATTTGTGAAATCTGATTACTAAAATTCTGGATAGTGATCAGAATTATAGCATAGTGTACTGATCAGAAAAAAATGTTAAGTTAAAAATGTGGTTTTTAGTTTTTTACTATAAAAATATTTAGTTGGTAAGCTATTAAGGGATATAAATGTTCTAAAAGCTTCTTTGTATATATGTCAAAAATAAAATAAAATGGTTCCTTAAAAAGTAACCTTGAAGTTGTGCAACCAAAACTTAGTGTTTAAGATTTTTGAATAGTATAACTAGGAAGAAAGTACATTGGATCTATTATATATTAAGGAAGACACATAATCTGAGAAGTTAATTATTATTTCTAAAAAGTGAAGCATGCTTTTGAAAGAAAGGAACAAGTCATAAATCTTGAAATTATTTTTTTGTTCAAGGGAACAATAGGTTGGTGTTAAAAATTATGAGTGATTGTTTTCCCATTTTGGAAGTTTGTGAAATTTTGTGGTACAGGAAAACATCAATGAAACTACCCATTATTAGTGTTTGAGCTTATTCATGTACTGTAGTGTTTGTTTGTTTTTTTATGTTGTAGAGTTTTCTGTTCCTCTTTATTTAAAAGTTTGTGAAATTATATGGTACCAGGAAATACCTTAGGAACAACCTATTATTACCATAATGTTAACTTGTCCATACACTATGCCTTCTTTTTTTACATTTTAGGTCTCATGAGTTACGATCCAAGATTCTTTCATTGCAGTTACTTCTATCCATTCTGCAGAATGCAGGACCTGTTTTCAGGACAAATGAGATGTTTATTAATGCTATTAAGCAGTATTTGTGTGTTGCACTCTCAAAAAATGGAGTCTCTTCTGTGCCAGAGGTTTTTGAGCTTTCCCTTTCCATATTTCTTACTTTGTTATCAAACTTCAAGACACACCTAAAGATGCAAATTGAGGTATGTTCTGCATTAAGGCGTTATTGCACTTTCATTTGTTTCATGTTAAGTCAAATGATTAATACACTGGAAAGTTTTTCAGAATGTGAAATATCTGTATATTTACCTTTTTATTATGTGTATTAGTATTTACCTTTTTATTCACTCATTCAACTAACATGTACCTACAAAGTGCTAAGCATTAGGTGAGCACTAAGAATGCAAAATCAAATTAAGACACAGCCCTACCTTCAAGGAATTTGCACTAGTTGTATGAATAATTCTAGTTGTCTGGAATTAACTTGGTCCTCACAATAACTTTGCCATTGTGTATATAGTATGTAATAGTGTTTTTGGTTATCTTAAAAGAAAGCTCAAAATACATACTTTGTGTACATGGTTTTTTAAGTCATTCAAGTTTTAACAATTTAAAAAGGTGATTGAGAAGGGTTATATTTTTTATTTTAGGACATTTGAAATTTTAATTTTTGCTTTATATATTTTTTAATGTACTTACTGTATTCATACACATTTTTGAAAATAAAATAACTGTCATGTGGTTCTAAAGTATTTTCAGATGTCCTTGACCTGGGTAGAGTGGCACCTGGTTTGGTGATACTTGTCTTGAATCAGCCAGGGACAGAAAAACTCCTTGCTTATCCCAGCTTGGCTTTAGGTCTGTGCCCATGCCTGGCTCATGCCTTGGACCATGTGGATTACTAAGGAAAATAAATCAATCATAAAATAAAATATTTCCAGAGTTTTACCAAAACTGAATTAGGGAATCTTCCAACCATGCCTGCATGTATCATGCAGGTGTAGAAGTTACTGATCTTTTGTTTTCACCTTCAAATAATTCAGTATTTTAAAATAGTACTTGATGTTTTGGTGATTTAATGGATACCTTTTCCAGCTTGTCATTTGTTATAATGTTGTTTGGGTTGGGACATTGTATATTTTACAAAAACTCACTTTCATGCTGGTCAACTTTCACATTCACTTTGTATTTGTTATGACATACAGTTTACATCATAATTTTTAATAATTTTATATTTAATCCTAACTCAAGACTAATAATTCATTTCCTCAAGAAAAGGATAAATTGTTATTTTCCCAGAGTTTGTAGATGGTAAAGATAAACATATCTTTATTAATGTTCTGTAGTATCTATTTAAATTCATTTAGAACATTATTATGGGAGTGATGCAGAATAAGACCTTGGTAAATTAAGTGAAACGTTGTTCAATTTGGACCATATTTTTGGACAGGGAACAGTTTCTGGCCCATACATGGTGTCAAATTTAAGAAATTTGTCATATGTCTACTAAAATAATACAGGTCATTTAACCAAAACAGTTGTTATTTTTACACAGTTTTTTTCTCATTATCTTTAGGAACTGAAAATAAAAGAGACTTTAAAAAACTTTTGGAACTTTTGCTTATATAACCAGCTAAAAGTCTCTCATTTGATAGAGACATTTAATTGTCATTAAAGAATTTGGAAGACTGTGCATTCAGTTACTTAACAGAATTTTGGACAGAGACTCTATTTCATGAAGTACTATTAGTAGACTGTGTGAAATATAACTTCTTACAGAATCAATATCACAAACATAATTTAAGTTGGGATTACTATTTTTATAGAGTAAATTTTATATACAAAGTTTTTGCTAAGGACAAATTTAAAGAGAAATACTTCAAGGAAGTTCCTGTCTGTTCATGGATGGTAGGCTCTTATTACAAAATTATTGTAATGTTTCTTAAAAGAAATCAAGTTTATTCACTCTGCATTGTCTCTTAAGGGGAGATTATGAGGATAAAAGAAGGTAAGTGTAGATATGCTTTTGAAAATACTTAAACATTCAAATGCAAGAGAAGCTGTGTTGCTGTTGGAGAAAGCCCAAGGTCTGAAAACATAAACTGCAAAACAAAATTGAGATGTTAAGTGAAGATTCATTTAATGAGAATATTCACTTCAGAGTTTCTATAATGTGGTTTTTCCATGGGCATTAACTTATATATCTGTTTCTGAAAATACAGTTTTAAATTATCACAATTACTGACTACTAGAATATATGTGCATATTGGATACTGTACAACTGCTCAGACCTTGGAATCAAATTGGATACTGCCACCCTCATAACCATTTCTTTATTGATTTTGATTCAGTATCTGCTTTTTAAAAATATATTTTTATTGATTTCAGAGAGGAAGGGAGAGGGAGAGATAGAAACATCAATGATGACAGAGAATCATCGATCGGCTGCCTCCTGCACGCCCCCCACTGGGGATCAAGCCCGCAACCCAGGCATGTGCCCTTGACCAGAATCAAACCAGGGACCCTTCAGTCCACAGGCCAACACTCTATCTACTGAGCCAAACCGGCCAGGGCTCAGTACCTGCTTTTTATCATAGCAACCACTAAAACCCAGGTTTGCAAAAATAATGATGGCTTTGAAAGGAATGTAGTGAGATCTAACTGATCTAATGACACTGAACAATTTTGCAAGGTGTCCAACAGATGTATTTCTCTGTGAATTTTATCTTAAAAATTCTCATGATAACCCTGAGTTTGTTGTAGCATTCTGGGGCACATTGGTGCAGTTTGGGAACTGTGGCCATGAATATTTATTGAATGCCTACTAAATGCCATGCAGTGTGGACACTGTTGTTGGCAGGAAAGACTTGGCTCCTACCTGCTTAGAGGTTACAGTCTTATAGGAAATATGACATTAGGCAAGTACTAGAAATGTGTTGAGTTTTATGAAAGAAAAGCACATTACAAGGCTACCTTATCCAAATTGGGGAGGCATGTTAATCATCGTTCATTGTAAATACGAATTTCTAGGTTCATAGTACATATCCTATATAATAAAAGCCTAATATGCTAAGTGTCCAGTTGTCCAGTTGCCTGGTTGTCCCTTCAACCAGTCAAAGCGTAATATGCTAACGATATGCTAAGGCTGCTCAACTGCTCGCTATGATGTGCACTGACCACCAGGGGTCATAAGTCGACTGTTTGACCAGTCGCTATGATGTGCACTGACCACCAGGGGTCAGGCACTCCTACCAGTAGGTTGGCTTGCTGCTGGCTCCAGCTGATCGGGACTGAGTGAGGCCGGACATGCCCTGGAACCCTCCTGCGGTCCCTCCCTGGCTGGCCAACCTCTGGTGTCTCTCCCCAGCCCTGATTGTGCACTGGTGGGGTCCCTCAGCCTGGCCTGCACCCTCTCTCAATCTGGGACCCCTCGGGGGATGTCGGGGAACCGGTTTCGGCCCAATCCCGAGGCCAGGCTGAGGGACCCCTCGGGTGCATGCGCCTCTTTGATCCATAAGTGTTAATATAGTATGTTGTTTTCTGATTTACTTTTCAGCCATCCCCTCTAAGTCACAGTCACTTTTCCAAAATAAATTTGAATCTAAAAATTCTTAGCTCTTAAATTGAAATTTATTTAATTAGGTTAGCTCTTTTGTGCTTGACATTATTTGGCCTAAAAGAATAGTGAAAAATAGTTTGTAGTTTTCAGACAATGGAGATTTCCACTTGTGTGAGTAATGATAAAAATAGTCCATGAGAATTGGATAATTAGATACTTTTTATTTTTTTAAAAATATATTTTATTGATTTTTTACAGAGGAAGGGAGTGGGATATAGAGTGAGAAACATCGATCAGCTGCCTCCTGCACACTCCCTACTGGGGATGTGCCTGCAATCAAGGTACATGCCCTTGACTGGTATTGAACCTGGGACCCTTGAGTCCACAGGCCAGTGCTCTATCCACTGAGCCAAACTGGTTAGGGCATTAGATAATTTTTATTATGTGGTCTACACATTACTTACTTTTAAAACTAGGAACAATTAGGTTTGCTCAGTATTATAATGTCTGAAAAATGCAGGGTGGGACAAAAATAGGCTTACACTTGTTTGTATGGAAAATAGTACAGTAATTAATAAATAATAATACAAGGATAGCCCTAGCCGGTTTGGCTCAGTGGATAGAGCATCAGCCTGTGGACTCAAAGGTCCCAGGTTCAATTCCGGTCAGGGGCATGTACCTTGGTTGCAGGCACATCCCCAATGGGGAGTGTGCAGGAGGTAGCTGATCGATGCTTCTCTCTCATCGATGTTTCTCTCTATCCCTCTCCCTTCCTCTCTGTGGAAAAATCAATAAAATATATATTTAAAAAAAATAATACAAGAATAAACTCTGTGTTTCCCATACTCACAACTGTAAACTTGATTTGGCCCACCCCATCTGACTGATGAACAGAATATGATTTATGCTTTCTGGGGTGTTAAAATGAATTATGAGTTATATTAGTTTCGTAAATATGTTCAGGAAATTATTCAGAGGAACTCCAAATCTTTGTAGACTTCTTTTGTAGTGGCTGTGTGATAGCAAACAAATTAATGTGAAGTACAGTGCTCCTCCTGCAAGGGCTCGTTTCACTCACCCCCCTAGTGGTTTTAGTCCTGATGTTTCAGAGATGGACTCAAAAGAGTTGACTCCAGAGGAACCTGGATCCTAGTCTCTGTCCTGCAACTTCGGAATATTTAAAAAGTGATCACATTTATGAATTATAAGTAATATTTAAAAACAAATGTTTTCCCCTAATCACAGGTGTTCTTTAAAGAAATTTTCCTATATATTTTGGAAACTTCTACCAGCTCGTTTGACCACAAATGGATGGTTATTCAGACATTGACAAGGATTTGTGCAGGTATTTGAAATTATCCATATTATCTCTTTCTTATAATGAGATATTTAAAAGGTTGAATATACTCATATACTAGATGCCCTTTGTTAATTAATATATTGTATTGTTACAGATGCTCAGAGTGTAGTGGATATTTATGTAAACTATGACTGTGATTTAAATGCAGCAAATATATTTGAAAGATTAGTAAATGATCTGTCAAAAATTGCTCAAGGCCGGGGCAGTCAGGAACTTGGTATGAGTAATGTTCAGGTAAGAACTTTAAAAACATTTTCAAATTTAAACTTTGCCAAGGAAGTGCTATGTGTTTTGCTTAAAAGATCTTGTTTGTATTCTTATTCTGAATTATTCTGTAGGAATTAAGCCTGAGGAAAAAAGGTTTAGAGTGCTTAGTGTCGATTTTGAAGTGCATGGTTGAATGGAGTAAGGATCAGTACGTGAACCCCAACTCTCAGACAACTCTTGGTAAGGTGACATTTTGAGTATAATTCTTCATCATTTTAAGCAAATGATACTTTGGAGGCTAGTTGCAGATGCCATTAAACCAGTTTCATGATGTCTCTATTCATTTAGCTGATGAAGAAGCATTGTCTGTAACTTCAATAATGAGCTTTAAAATAATGAATTTCTTAGCTTAGTTATCCAAACTTTACTCTTTCTAGGAGTATTTTGAATCCTATATAATAAAATCCTAATATGGAAGTCATCTGAACGGCACCGGTTGCTATGATGCGCACTGACCACTAGGGGGCAGATGCTCAACACAGGAGCTGCCATCTGGTGGTCAGTGTGCTCCCACAGGGGAGCACTGCTCAGCCAGAAGCCCGGCTCATGGCTGGTGAGTGCACCGGCAGTGGCAGGAGCCTCTCCTACCTCCACAGCAGCACCAAGGACCTCTCGGGGTTCCCAGACTGCTAGATGGTGCAGCCAGGCTGAGGGATCCTCCCTCCTGCCCTGCATGAATGTTATGCACTGGGCCTCTAGTATTATATAAAAGTGAAGCATATTTATGCAACTTTTTAAAGTATAGTTATAGAAGAAATATATAAAAGTAAGTATGTTATAAGAGGATGGAATTGTTTGTGCATGTTTGAGATTTATCCTTACTCAGAGAAAATCTCATAGTTGCAGGGCTACGTGGTGTTATCTTAGCCAAGTTACTATAGGAAAACTGGTGGTCATGAGCTGAGAGCTGAAACCCAGCAGACACTCAGCACTGTGACTGCAAAAGGAACTCTTTTTAACGATGTAAATTGTATATGTATATATGGCACCTGATATTTTATTTGTATTAAACAGATACCTAAGCAGCAGTGAAATATCTTGCCAATATCTTGGATTTTTTTTTACCTTTACTTTTTTTTTTTTGAGTAATTTACTGTATCAGTTTTTCTACTTACAGGTCAGGAAAAACCCTCAGAACAAGAGACAAGTGATATCAAACACCCTGAGACAATAAACAGATACGGAAGTTTAAATTCCCTGGAGTCAACATCATCATCAGGAATAGGCAGCTACAGCACACAGATGTCTGGCACTGATAATCCAGAACAGTTTGAAGTCTTAAAACAACAAAAAGAAATAATAGAACAAGGGATAGATTTGTGAGTGTCTGATTTTAAAGAGAAATTTTCTTGGATATCCCTCTACCTGTACTGTGCCACCATTGCCCTGGGTTTCTCTGAATCTTTGGAATATTTTTATTTTCTTCTTATCACCACCTTCTATTGAGTAAAACAGCAAAATCTTGCTGACTTCTGCTGGCTCTTTAACCAGCTCCCCTTTTTCATTGCAGTCTAGCCCCAACAGACTTTGTAATGCACATTAAATTAATTTTGCACACATTTTATATGCTGTTTTATGCGTCTGCAGTTTTGTGTTATTTATTTAGTTCAGTTTTAAAATCCCCCAGTATATTTCCTAAGCAGGTGACAGCTAAAAAAACTTAAAGTATGAAACTAGTTAGTGTTGTTCCTTTATAGGTTTTATATTTTCTTCACCTGGGTTACAAATGTGCTACTTATGTTATTGATCCATTTTTGTTAATTTCTTTTTTATATGTTCATATAGTGATAATGACCCTTTCCAATCTGGCTACTAAACTGATAGCAGCCTGCTTCTGGACTATCTCTTGTCTAAGTAGTACCATTCTGCTGTTCCTCCTATTACCCATCTCTTTTTTCAAAGAGATGCCTTTTTCCATGAATATAGCTACTGTAAACTATTAAAAATTCCCTGTTTGTTTAGTCAGCTTGCTCCTTCTGTTTTAAAGCATTTCTTCCCGACTCTTAAGCAATGCCTTTGATGAATGCCTTTTTTACGGTTATTTGTACCTTTTTTAAAACTGACAAAATGTACACATATTCTTTGTCATAAAATTATAAATCTCACAAAATTGCCTCGAGAAGTTGCCATGAATACTTCATTCTAATTTTTCTGTCATTATTTACAAACTGTCGTGTGTTCCAGACATTGTGCAGGGTCCTGGAAGAAATGATATCCCTTACTTATAGGGCTCAAGATCCAGTAGTGTCAGCAGATACTCATGCTGAAGTGCGGCTGGTCACTCAGCAAACACGTTCGGTACTTGGGACTGTGTGCCAAGAACCATGGAGACACTGGTCCTTGTGTTCAAGATGACAGTCTAAGTCTTGGCAAAACATTCTTTTTAACTGGTACTGTGTAAAGTCCGTAAGAGAGTGTTGTACAGGTACTGCCGAGGTGTGACAGCTCTCGTGAAGTACTTAGCTGTGAGAGGGAGTTGTCATAGGACTTAAAGTGGAGGTTCCCTGCTGTCAGCCACTAGTCTCCAGCCCTCCTTCCAGCCATGAGACTTGCTTTCTGCCGCAGACTTCCATGGAGTGCTTTCCTGCGGCTGTGCTCAGTGCCCTCTTTCACAGCTGTTCCTGCCATGACACTGCTCTGTCCCGTCCCTTCTTCCAGTTTGATCATGCCCTCTCAGTCTTGGTCTCGGCTGTTTATCTCCTGCATATCTCTTAGCATTTTAAGGGTTCTGTCCCTTAGCCTTTATCTTACTTCGTGTCTTCTCCTAGATCAGTGGCTCTCAACCTTCTGGCCCTTTAAATACAGTTCCTCATGTTGTGACCCAACCATAAAATTATTTTCGTTGCTACTTCATAACTGTAATGTTGCTACTGTTATGAATCATAATGTAAATATCTGATATGCAGGATGGTCTTAGGCGATCCCTGTGAAAGGGTCGTTCGACCGCCAAAGGGGTCACGACCCACAGGTTGAGAACCGCTGTCCTACATGATTGTGTTCTTTTTCATGACTTCAGCTATTTACTAACATCTCACTACCAAGTGTTAACATAAATACCTCCACTGACATGCAGACTCATCTGTCATTGCCTGTTGGGAGTATTGCATAGCTTCTTCCACTCAGCATGTCCATAATCAGATTTATCAGTCTACATTCTCTCCATAGTCAACTCCCCAATACTCCTACCCAAAACAAAAGACAAACAGAAAACTCACTTTTTCTGTATTTTTTTTTATTGAGGATAGTAACCCCAGGATGTTATTAAATTTATAAGCTAAAATTTTGGGGAGTTACCTTAGATTTCCCCCTTGGATTTGTCACTAAATAAATAGTATAATCTAATTAGCTCACCTTTGTTTGGTCTTATTTATTCTCTAGTCTTTTCTCACAACTATTCTTTTTGAATGAAAGTCTTAGTTCTGTTTTTCCCCTCTCTAGCTCTTAAAGAATAAGGCCACAACCTGGATCTGCCGAACTCTAAACTTTATCACCTGCCACTTCTTTTTCTCACTTCATTGCTCCATCAATGCCGAACTATTTATTTTGCTGTTTTATGCTTTCATGTATTAGTCTGACCTATTTCACTCTAGGATGTTTTTTCTTACTCTTTATGAAAGATGTGATTATTCCTCAAAGCTCAGTTCCACAGTCACCTTCCCCTGAAAATAAATCATGACCGTCTCTGTAAATTAGTCACTTCTTCTGTGCTATCTTCTTACGAATAATGAACACATTATTTGTTGCACTTTTGCTATTGTAATTTTTGAAAATCATGTTTCTTTCTTTAGAATAAGAGCTTCTGTAGAGCAAAGATTATGTTTATCTCAGTGAAAATGTTTGATTTTAATTTGTGTACGTGGTGATGGTTGAATTAGGACTTACTGGGGAAACCATTAGGAGGACAGAACAGGGAAGGACATTTCAGAGAAAGAATGAGATATGCAACAGCCCAGAGAAAAAAGGGAGAACATTTGGGGACTATTGTTAAGCAAAGTGGAATGAAAGCATTGTGTTGGATCCAGATTACCGAAGGCCTTATTTGCCATGTAAAGGAGTTTTGTCTTGTACCTCCTGGCATTGGCGTACTATTGAAGGATTTTAAGCAGCGAGCAGCAGCAGCCGATTTCCTCTTTTGGAAAGATGACTTGCCAGCAGCCTGAAGGATGGATTAGAATGTGAACAAAACAAGAGATAGGGAGACCATCTAAGAATGCTTGCAATACCCAGGTGACAGGTGATGAAGTACCAAAGTAATTATTGGTACAATAAAAGTAGAAATTAAATGATTTGGAAAGAAAGAGGTGACATTTAAATTGGATCTTTAAGCATGAAGGAGAGTTCCCCAGTGAGGGGAGCAGGTGAAGGGCATGCAGAGGAAATGGGCCGCAAATGCATGGTGTTTAGGGAATGAGACAGGGTATGTGGGAGTAGATGAGAAGAGGGGATGAAAAATGAATGAGCTATATTAAGAAAGGTTTTATGTGGCAGTCTAATCATCAATTTGGACTTTTATTTTGAAAACATTGGGTATCTACAGGTCTTTTTTAATAAAGGAAATAATGCTGTCAGATTATAGCTTAAAACAGTCACTGAATTCAAGTTTTGTACTTTAAAAGCAGGAAACTTAGAATTAATAGGTGGAAAACTTTGCATAGTATAATATTTTTATATTTTTATGCATAGATTATATTAAATAAGTTTCTATTTTCTCAATGCTATTAGAAAATCAATTTACTAAGGTCTTTTCCAGGAATACAAATGGTTTTCTATTTATGATGTCACTATTAACTTTAATATCATCTAGGTTTAATAAGAAACCAAAGAGAGGAATACAGTACCTCCAAGAACAAGGGATGCTTGGCACTACACCTGAAGATATTGCTCAATTCTTACATCAAGAGGAAAGATTAGACTCTGTAAGAGTACCATTTTAGTTCATTCTAACCTTTTCTATAAAATTTCTTAAGTTAATAATGATATGTATTGTTGCCCTCCCAAGTATGCAAGTAAAACTTAAAGAATAACCGTAGGTATTCTTAATTTTGCTTTTCAATTTTTTAAATTCAAAAGAATATCTTGATTTTTTTTTATATAAACACATTCAGCATGTTTAACTTATAGCTTCATGTTTGAAGTAGTTAAACCTATAGTCAAAAACTGTGGGTCTTATGGATTTTTTTGCTTTTTAAATGGCTGGCAAATGTTCCATTAGGAAATCAATTTGTTTTTTGTTCTTTAGACTCAAGTGGGTGAATTCCTGGGAGATAATGATAAGTTTAACAAAGAAGTCATGTATGCATATGTGGACCAACATGACTTTTCAGGAAAGGACTTTGTTTCAGCCCTTCGAATGTTTCTGGAAGGATTCCGTCTTCCAGGGGAAGCTCAGAAAATTGATCGATTGATGGAAAAATTTGCTGCAAGATACCTAGAATGCAACCAAGGGTAAGCAAGATTCAGATTCTTACTGGTTGCCAACTATCAGGAGATTCATAATCCTCTGCCCCCAGGAAGCTTAGATTGTCTGTGATTGGGAGGTAATCAGATAGTTCCATTTAAAAATTGTAATGTGAGATAGAACATAAATCCTGAAAAAGTAAATTAAAAGTGCTTTGGGGCCATAACCGGTTTGGCTCAGAGGATAGAGAGTTGTCCTGCGGACTGAAGGGTCTCAGGTTCGATTCCGGTCAAGGGCATGTACCTTGGTGGCGGGCACATCCCCAGTGGTGGGTGTGCGGGAGGCAGCTGATCAATGTTTCTCTCTCATCGATGTTTCTGGCTCTCTGTCCCTCTCCCTTCCTCTCTGTATAAAATCAATAAAATATATTTTTTAAAAAAAGTGCTTTGGGGTTTGAAGTGACTAATTTAATGAAACTGTAAAACAATAAAAGTTTATAACATGGTACATTTATTTTTTCAGACAAACGCTGTTTGCTAGTGCAGATACTGCTTATGTTCTGGCTTACTCAATTATTATGCTGACCACAGATCTTCACAGTCCACAGGTATGTTTTCTTCCAAGCCAGTTCTATAATAAATAATACAAATTAACTACTCTGAGTTCTTTTGAATTTAATAAGTGATAGTTGAAATTTTAATGTTGTTTGGTCAAATACCCCAGTTTAGTGATTGGTTTGATTTAATGTAGTACACATTTACAGTTTCTGGTAGTTATTCTAATTAGATTTTTAGATATCTGTAAGATAGATCTATATTTGTCTGTCTCAAGATTAACAGCTGTATAAAGCTTAAGGTAAATTTTAATCTAAGAATGTGATATGGTTCTTCTGCCTATACTTAATTGCAACGTGAAAAAACACTATATATAAACTGTCTTCTTTTTTTTTTTTTTTACATTTTAAACATTAGAGTGATTAGTACAGTGATTCTTCCTGTGCCTGCCACCCAGCTTCCACAGTTATCAACTTATGGTCAATTTTGTTCTATTTATATCCCCCTCTCTTCCACAGATCATTTGGAAGCAAATCCCAGGTATCATATCATCTCATCTATGTTTATTTCATTATATATCTCTGAAAGAGAAATATTCTATTTAAACATAATCCCAATACCAGTACACAGAAAAATTAACAATACATTTAAAATATCAGGTATCCATGCCCTAGTCCAGTGATGGCGAACCTTTTGAGCTCGGTGTGTCAGCATTTTGAAAAACCCTAACTTAACTCTGGTGCCGTGTCACATATAGAAATGTTTTGATATTTGCAACCACAGTAAAACAAAGACTTATATTTTTGATATTTATTTTATATATTTAAATGCCATTTAACAAAGAAAAACCAACCAAAAGAAATGAGTTCGCGTGTCACCTCTGACACGCGTGTCATAGGTTCGCCATCACTATCCTAGTGGGTGGGGCGAAAAAAAAATGGGCACCTGAAGGAGGCAACCAATCAATGTGTTTCTCTCACATTGATGTTTCTCTCTGTCGTCCCCTCTCTCTCTTCCACTCTCTTTAAAAATCAGTGGAAAACAAAAACAAACAAACAATAAATAATAAAATAACAGGTATTCAGGGAGTATTCAAATTTTATTTTCCTCATAACGTTTATAATTCCTTTTTAAATGTTAAGGAATATAACTTGATTTCTGATATTCATTTGCAAACACTTATTTTAAACATTTTAAGTATTTTATGCTTAAATTTCAAAAACATGCTTGGGTATCCTTGGGGAAAATTACCTTTATAAATTAATCTATTTCCAAAAATTTATTTGTACTTTTTAGGAATAATGCAGCATATGATATTTACTATTTTTAGGACGTGAAATAAACTATATGCTTTTTCCTAATCTGAGGTGTATTGAAAAATTAAAATCTATTTAGTTTGAGATTAAGCTTGGCAATACAGGGATTGTGTGTATGTGTGTGTGTGTGTGTATTTTGAGATGTTTAAAGCAGAGTTGATATGGAAAGTATATACCAAATGTATAATGGGAGAATTACAGAGTTGTGGATACCATACAGAGTTGTTCCTAGTTTTAAACACCAGAATTCAACAACTATGCATTTACCAGAATTACTTGATTTTATATAGACCTTTATATAAAATTTAAGAGTTTACGCATTTAAATATTCCTTTCTCATATTACTGACAGTGTAGTAAAAGCAGCCCACTTTTAGGGTTTTCATTATCTAGCACAACACTTTTCCCATGGGTTTATAAGGCAGTCTACATTTAGAGACTTACTTGGATATCTTTTTATTTTTTCCATCATCATTTATGCCCTCCCTCCTCCACCCCTAGATCCCACTATCACTGCATTGTTGTCCATGTCCATGAGTTCTCTCTCTTTTTTTCTTTTTTGCTAAATCCCTCCATACACCCCCAACATCCTCCACCCACCCCCTTCCACTGTCCCCCAGCTGTCTGCCTGCTCTCTATCTATGACTCTGTCTCTATATATCAGAGTTTCCTGTCTGGTTTTTCTGTCTAAACCAAAAGTAGAATTATGTTTTACACTACCTCCCTTTGTTTTTAGAATGTTGTATTTGTAAAGAATTTGGTTCTATAAATGAATTATCAATGTTATGTGCATCTGCGTCATGTCTTCCTATACATATGTACCTTCTCATGAAAGTTATTTTAAAGAAATAGTAAAACTGCCTTACATAGTATCAGATTGTTAAAAGTTTCTGGACACATGTCAGTTAGGGAGAGTTAAATCTTGGGAACAGTGTCCTGTTTTGATTGCACTAGTTTCTGTCTGTAGGACATGTGCTGGCCTGGCAGTGGTAGCTTGTTGTCATGTGGCTCCTGTCAGACTGCTGGCATCATGGGCTGATATGCAGCATGCTGCTGTGCTTATGGGTTCCTACAAAGCTAAGTTGCTGGTTAGAAAATTGAACCCATAATTATGACCCCATATGATATACACTTTAAGACTATATGAACTGTAACAAATGACATCATTTTTAAAGAACACTTTAGCCCTAAGAAGTTTGGCTCAGTGGATCGAGCGTTGGCCTGTGTACTGAAGGGTCCCAGGTTCAAGGACACATGCCTGGGTTGCAGGCTCGATCCCTAATAGGGGGTGTGCAGGAGGCACCCAATGAATGATTGTCTCTCATCATTGATGTTTCTATCTCCTTCCCTCTTCCTTCCTCTCTGAAATCAATAAAAATAAAAAATAAAAAAAGAGAATACTTTAAAAGAATCCCTAAAATGAATTCTTCTCATTCTTAATTGTTTTCAAAGTTAAAATATAGGTGAATTTTAAGAAGTCATTTATGTTTCTTTTTCACCTAGAATATTTACAGTTAAATAACCTTTTATATATAGTGTGTCAGCAAATTTTTTTAAAATTTGAAGTATATTTAGAACACATATTTTTGTCTTAATCTTTATCATTAGTAACAACTGGCTTTGATTCATGTGTATATTAGAGCAAGTTGAATTAGCATATGCCAGGAAGGGTTTTTTTCTATACTGCTGTCATTTTCTATGAATTTTTTATTTTAATGTATGTTTTGTTGAATATTTTTCACTTCTTGCCCTCCAAGTATTCATAAATTCTCTCATAAGAGTATTTAAATTCTTAAAATATGGGTGAAATTTTTATGTTAATTTTTAGGAATTATAATGGCTTTTCATTTC
>NW_006285913.1:652908-660460 GCF_000327345.1 Myotis davidii
TCTATGGCCTGTTGCGTATGTGGTGGTAGCAAATTAGAGAGCTAGATATAGGAGGGAGATGGTGGTGTTCTGAAATACTAAATCATCCTGGAGTGTCAGGGCCATTGTTTTCTTGTTAACTCAGGAGATACTATTCAAAGATGCCATTTCTTCTTACATCTCTTTTCCCATCCCAGGTTTGTATGTATTCTCTTCCCTCTTCATAGGTTTTCTACTTATCCCTGACTCCTAGTGCAGGATTTTTACACTTTTCATTATTGGGGTGAAATTCATTTAATATAAAATGAACCATTTTCTCTTGGCTGATGTGGCTCTGTTGGTTGGAGCATCATCTCGTACACCAAAAGGTGGTGGTGGATTTGATTCCCAGTTAGGGTACATACCAGGTTGTGGGTTCAGTCATCCAGTTGGGTGACTTGAGTAGGAGGCAGCTGATTCAAGTGTCTCTCTCACATTGATGTTTCTTCGCCCCCCCTCAAATCAATGTTTTAGAAAAAATGTTTTAAAAAATTAACCATTTTGAAGTGAACAACTCAGTGGCGTTTGGTCCATTCACCTGTTGTGCAACCACCATCGCTACCTAGTTCTGAAACATTTTCATCACCCCAAAATAAAACCCTGTTCGAATAAGCAGTTACTTCAGGTTCCCTCCCATTCCTTAGGCCCTGGTTATCCCAGTCTGTTTTCTGTTCCTATGGATTTACCTATTCTGGATACTTCATATGCATCTAATCATACATTATGTGACCGCTTGTGTCTGACTTCTTAGGACTATTTTTAATTAGTGTATTGGTGGTAATTATTGTTTTGTAATAAAACATCAAAATAACATTTTTAAATGCTTCCTATTTCAAATGCTAATGGTGGTTGTTTCAGATGTAGCCAATGAAAAACAAAGAAGACTTCTGTATAACTTAGAAATGGAACAGATGGCCAAGACAGCTAAAGCACTCATGGAAGCCGTGAGCCATGTTCAAGCACCTTTTACAAGTGCAACGCATTTGGAGCATGTGAGACCCATGTTTAAGGTAAGAGTTACTAGTAACTTTTGGTGGCAGTAGACATTTACATATAATTTTGTTCAGCATATTTTTGACTTAAGGAAATAATAATGACATATCCCATTGGTGTAGACCTCGAAGCAAAAAGCCATGTTATTTAGGACATGGCAAATATAAAATGTATTCTTAAAGAGAATGACAAATGTATGCACTATTAGGAATTAATAGCTGTGTGATCTTAAGAATAGAAAAAGTTCAAAGAATGATCATTAATCCTTTGCCTGGTTTTCTCTAAATAAGTTTTATTTCAAACTTTAGGTAACTTTGGAGTTACCTAAAATTTCAAAGCATCTTCATTGAGCTGCTTGCTCTCTTTCAGTGCTTCTGGCCTAGGAACTAATATAATAGGAGGGTTCTGATATTCCTGGAGCCCAGAAAAAAAGAGGAATAGAAAGAAGCATTGTTTATTTTTATAGGTTGATCTAGTAAGAATGGTACTGGTTCTTTAAAATGTGATTTCTCATCCCTTTTTCATTTCCTAGTCTTTTTTTTCTACCCTTTCTCCAAATTCTAGAATGAGCAAGCAGTGCATTGTAAGGATCGTAGGGAAGTGGAGGGGAGTCTAGTTAAGTTTGGAAAGGGAAAATGGGTAAAGTACATTGCAGTTTGTGTGGTTAAGATGGTCTGTGGAAGCTAAAGATCATAATTTAAATTCTAATGCAGACTTCACTATACATATGTATGGGTGGTGAAAATGACTACAAGATTTCTGTGCTTCCTTTTAGGTGTAAAATTTTATAATTACTTTTACCCCTACTTCAAGGTCTAAGTGAGAGTGATATTTCTAAAAGTTGATGGAGAATTATAGAATAGGAGGGGGGCTAAGGAGGTAATGTTAAAAGGAATAGTGGTATATAACTGGCTTTATCTTTTGGAATAATAATAGAAAATCATGTTGAAATGTTATAAACACTTTTTCTTTATTATAAACATATTTTATAAGGCAGCTTTTTTGTTTTGTATAATATTACACCCTTCTTTTGTTTTGTTTTTCAAATGTTTTTGTAAAGGGGGAGGCAGAAAAAAGCAAAATAAGGATCTAGCCATAATTCAGCCATTCAGAAAAACCTTTTGTTAATATACTACTTTTTTATCTTAAACTGTTGTGATCGTATTATGTATAGAATTTTTTTATCTTGCGGTTTCTCACAGAAGTATTTCCCTGTATTATTAAGAATTTGTCAATACATTTTATGATATGGATTTGTTATAGTTTATGTAAACATCCTCTGAGCACTGCCATTGTTCTCTTCAGACACCCTCATTTCTCATTCTTAATACTGTAGTGTCCTTATGTGCACTTCTTATCCATTTACAGAAGCCAGAGTGATCTTTTTAAAAGAAAAAATGCAGTTTCACCTTCTTCCTTAAGGCTCTTCACTGACTTTGCATGACACTTGATGAAATTAGCACACTGAGAGGGTCTAGAGAGGACCTGCCTTTCCAAACTCATTGCTAGAACTCTTCTGTTTCTTACTGTGCTGCAGTCACACTGGCATTCTTTAGGCTTCTAGAATGTCCTAAATTATTTTCTCTCCAGAGCATTCTTATAAGCTGTGTCCTGTGTCTAGAATGCTCTTTTCTTTGCATGTGTAGTTTCCACTTATAATGTTACCTTTTCAGAAAGTTTTGCTCTGACCCCTCTAATTCAAATTAGGTCCCTTTTCATAACATGCTGTTCTTTTCCTTCATTGTATTTATAACCATTTGTATTTGTACATTTGTGTTAATATGTGTATTAAAACACAAGGCTGGTGTGCCTCTTTGTTGTACTTTAAGCTCCACGAGGCAAGGGACTACATCTGTTCTGTTCACTTTTCCCAATATCTGGCACAGTTGCTCACTTGTAGCCAGTGCGCAATAATAAGCACTGACTGGGTCAAGGAATAAATGAGAGATTCCTAGAGTGCACTATACTATGAAGGGATATACACATTACTAGGAATCTTTCTACAATTGGCAAGTTGTATTCTGTAAAGGTTTATACAATTATGAGTGGGCAATTTAATTTCACTGTCCCTGGGTATTATTCAATGTGATTTGATTGGAGAAATCATTGTCTTTAATTTTTAATAGAGTTAAACATTTTTTACTGGCTTATGGACCATATACTTCCATAAAATGTTATACAGGGTTTCTAGTGGAATGTGTCATTTATTACTTCCATGTAGTACTTTGTATTTTAAAAGTTCTGCACTTCATATCCTGCCCAAAGCTTCTCTTCACAGTGATAGACCAGTTATTAAACAGGAGGAAACTGAGTTTCAGAAAGATTAAATAAGTGGCAAAGCTAAGACTTGAAGTTAGGTACTATGGTTTATGTTATTTGTTAGGGATTATACACTTTATTTCTAAACTTTCTGCTGTTACAAGCAAAGTGTTGTATTTTCCTTCATAATGCTAAAAACTTTTTAGATCTTTTAAACATTTTAGTTGTCATTTCTATAGCACACTCATATAAACATTTTTTCATCTGTATGGCTATATGATTTATAGTTTTGCTTCATGACGACTTATTAAAAGCAAATACTCTCACATCAGACATGTCAAAGTCATACAGGCACACATCTCTATGTTTTGACATTAGCATGTTCAGCAGTCAAAGGGTAGCTCTTTCTTTTCCATTAAAAGTAGGTATTCAGTTTTTATAGTAAAATTTAGTGTTTGTTGGCTTTCACTGTCTATAATGAAGAAATATTTTATTGAACTATATTTTTAAAGTATTGTCCAGGGTTATCGCTGACATGTCAATGTACACACACACTAATCTCTATGTTTTGACATTAGCATGTTCAGCAGTCAAAGGGTAGCTCTTTCTTTTCCATTAAAAGTAGGTATTCAGTTTTTATAGTAAAATTTAGTGTTTGTTGGCTTTCACTGTCTATAATGAAGAAATATTTTATTGAACTATATTTTTAAAGTATTGTCCAGGGTTATCGCTGACATGTCAATGTAAAGTATTTGACTGCAAAAAAAAAAAGGCTAAATGATGTCCGGGGAGCATACTTGAAGTAAAGAAAGTAATAGAATTGCTGCAAGTAGAAAATGCTAAAGGATTTTCTTGGTAATAAAAAGCCCATGATATTGCAAGGGAAAAAGCTTGCAGAGAGAGATGAGTTCTCAAGTCAGGGGTATAAGTGATATCATTTTTGAATATTGATTATCCCATTTTATTGATGTGAATAATTTATAAATGCTGCACTTAAAATATCCGTAAGGCCTTCTACTGAATTTATGATCTTATTCTTTTATTTATTTAAGACCAGGCAGCATTAAATCGGTTTTTTTCCTTTTGTCTAAGAAAGCTTTCCAAATAGCTATGCTAAGAAATTTATTGCTTTTTTTTTCAGAACTTCAAGTTATTTATTGTCTGAAAGCCTTGAGAACTATGAATGTAGTGTTATCATAATTTTTAATTAATACTTGATATACATGATATATTTTAAATTTTAATTTTCCTAGTTGGCTTGGACACCTTTTCTGGCTGCATTCAGTGTGGGTCTACAAGACTGTGATGATACTGAAGTAGCTTCTCTTTGCCTGGAAGGTATAAGATGTGCAATCAGAATTGCATGCATTTTCAGCATTCAGGTAATAAGGAAATTTGCCTTTGTAGTCAGTCTACTTATGCCATTACTATAGTTTAAATTATTTTTTTATGTTTGACTTAGGAGAAACTAATTTCAAGTTTATGATGTAATTTAAATCTTAATATTTAAGAATCTGAGAATCTATGACAGAGTAGTTCTATACTGATGCGCCTAAAATTCATAATAACTTTGGTTTGCAATTCTTCCCCAAGACTTTGAATTCCTATATGTTAATTTTGATATCTTATTTAAATAAATTGTTGCAAGTTCTTATTGAATCACATATATTTTCATATTTTATATACAGATAGTAGGCTTATAATTATTCATATAGAGAATAATACAATAATTAATAAATAATAATACAAGAATAAACTGTTTCATATATATACATGTATGTATGTGTGTGTATATGTCTTAACCCTCAGAACAAGTTTAAGAAAACCAAGTATATAGTACATAATTTTCATGAAGATAGCCCCTCCTAGTAATTTATATGCTTTGTCTGATAATAAATGTAGTCAAAGCTTGCTTTCTTTTTCTAAAACTGTTTTATATTTTATTATGAATGATAGGCCTTAAAAAGGCACAGTCTACTTGTAATGAAAAAGTGAGCAAGTTTATAAATAAGGTCTTTGCTAGTTCACACAGTACTTGAAACAAATATTCAATGAATGTTTTTCTATATGAATTTATTATTAATAAAATCTCACCTTGATTTGACACCTTCACCTTTGTATTAGAAATTTTCTGTTTCATTTACCTTAAACACTTTCGTTTGAGGTATTGTATATAAGTTATGATTTGTCAGTTAAAAACTTACTAAACAAGTAAACAGTTTGTCATTAGGGAATTAAGGCTCACTCTGTTGTGTTTACAACCATGTCAAGTATACGTTTCTCTTTTTTATAGCTGGAAAGAGATGCATATGTTCAGGCACTGGCAAGATTTACCTTACTCACAGTGAGTTCTGGTATTACTGAAATGAAACAGAAGAACATTGACACAATAAAAACGCTTATCACAGTGGCTCATACAGATGGAAATTATTTAGGAAATTCATGGCATGAGGTATAAGCACTTCCTCTGTTTTCAGTTTTGTAATTTGATTTATAAAATAAGCTAAATATTCTATCACTGACATGCCTAAGTGTTTGGGGAGAAAATTAAGTACATTCGGGGTAGATACAGATAGCTTTTTATAATCTATATATATAAAAGCCTAAGCGACCAGAAGACCGGATGACTGACCAGTAGCTATGATGTGCACTGACCACCAGGGGTCAGACGCTTAATGCAGGAGATGCCCCCTGAAGGTCAGGGTGCTCTCAGAGTGGCAGTGCCGCTCAGCTTGCAGATGGGCACCAGACGCTGGGCTGACGGCTGGGGAGTGCAGCTGTATGATCCTCTCCCGTGGACACTACCTCTACGCACTAGTGGCGGCAGGCTCAGTGGCGGCAGGCTCAGTGGGAGCAGCATGGGCCCAGCCCAGGCTCCGGCTCCTCCCTGCCCGCCTGCGGCTTTAAGCACTACTTCATACTGTGCGTGATCAATGAGAACAGCGGGCTGGAGCCTGATGAACCGGAGGGTAAGGCCGGGCTGCAGCGGTGCAGAGGTCCACTGGTCCCCGCAGGCCGGTGCACCGGGCCTCTAGTGATTTATAATGTAGCCTAAGTTGAAATCCTGGCTGCATACATTTAAATATATTTGCAAACATTTTTAACATGGAATTAAGTTTTTTCTTTTTTTTTTAAATTAAGATTCTGAAGTGCATCAGTCAGTTGGAGCTTGCACAACTTATAGGAACTGGAGTGAAACCTCGATACATTTCTGGAACAGTGCGAGGCAGAGAAGGATCTCTTACTGGAACAAAAGATCAGGCTCCTGATGAATTTGTGGGGCTAGGGCTGGGTGAGCATTTTACAAATTATTTCTATGAAGTATCAAAAATTGTTTAACTTGTTCAATCTAAGTAACTTTATTGTAGGAATGAAATATAATTGGAGGGATATGATAAAATGCCCATTGGCTATTGTTCTGAGGAAAAACAAGATCAGTGTATAGAGAACTAAGTCTTTTTTGCCTGAAATAGTTTGCAACATTAAATGAGGTTCAGTCTTAATCTCATAGTTGGGGGTAGAAGAAAGGTAGTTTAAAGTTACTGCTTTTAAGACTAAGTAGGTAAGTTAAATGAGTGAAGGCTTGTATAAGATTGTAAATAGTAAGGGTAATTGGAGAAAGCACTCACATTCAGGTTTTTTAAAGGTACTGTGCAGACCTACGTAGATTCTTCTGCTACTATGGAAACTTGCCCATGGTTTCCCATGTGCTCAGTCTGGCCAGGAACTTCCAGATTTAACCCACTAGAAAAAAAGGAAAATATTAATGGATACAAGAGAGCCAAAGGCCATGCATTTTTAGTCATAAATGGAAAAAAGCTTCATCAGGGAAGAGGCAAAGTTTAGACTGTCTTTCACTTTGAATACTATACTTTTGGGTTTGAATTCTGCAAATTTCTTCCTGACTGTGTGCAAGTAACGAATTCTCTGAGCTTTGGTTTCATCTTTTTCAAACTAATGGTAATATCTACTAATAGAGTTGTTAGGATTAAATAAGAATATATATAAATGGATTTGGTATGTAGGCAAATCTATTAATGGTTTCTGGATTATTCTCTGTCCTTATTCCCCACCCCACTTTAACCAAGAAATCTAGAGACATGACTTAGCAAGAAGGAATACACCTGAGATCTAGGAGTATTTACCTTTTAAAGCTTTGCACTGTAACATTATATTTCTGGAAAATTTCTCTTTTTATCTTTTAGTGATTTCTCTGTTGTTGCTTGCAGTAAAAATTCTTAGGAAATCCAAAAGAATTTCAAGCTTGAAAAACGATCCATAG
>NW_006285913.1:660495-693614 GCF_000327345.1 Myotis davidii
CGGCCATATGTGGCTTCAAGTTGGACTGGGACAGTTAGTTCCCAGTGGTTATCCAACTGTGTCAGCCAGCAGTGCAGTCTGTACCTCAGTTGTATCTTAGATGCTGTGGTTCTGGGTGATGCAGTTGTAGACCTAATAACTTGATGACCCAGCAGCAGGATTTAGAACTGCCTGAGCACCTGCATGGTGACTTATATAATCTGGAAGTCTGACTTGGAACATTAGAACTATAATTACTCCAGAAGATAGCACAAGATACAGATGAAAAATGTTTACAGGCAAGTGAAATAAATGTGCAATGATTGATTCAATAGCTTTTGAAAGGCTTTTTTTTTTTTTTAAAGAACTAAGGAGTGTGGGAAGGCCAAAATAATGACAGGTACAAATTGCCATGGCTCAGTTTTGCCAAGCAACAGAAGTAGGTTACACGAAAAATAAAATAGCAGTGAAGTTTTTTATCTCCTAAAAGTTTAATCAAACAATAAATAATGCATGCTGGTAACATTTACTATTAGTATATTTGGAAGTGAATTAAAATTAATTTGATCACTGTGCCATTGTGCCATTTAGGTTGCAAGGATATGAGATGGTCTGCTTATTTTTTCAGGAGAAGTGCATTTACAGAAAAATACACACTTTTTGGGATCTGGAAGTGAAATAAAAATGTCAGACTTCCAAGCCATTCAAGTAACCAACCATACTCTTCTACCTCTTTCATGCTTTATCTAGGCTTTCTCTTATATTATGTACCTCTTTTAGCCTGCCCCATTTTCCACTCACTCCTGATAGATCAGGTCTCTCATTTTTGAGTCTACATCCAAGAGAGAGCCAGTCTTTTGACTTGGCCTGTTAGGCAGAGCTCGCCTTTCAGGCCATCTCATTGGTTAATCCCATGTAGCAGATGTTCACCCCTGTACATCTGTGCCCTGTCACCTATCCAGACAACAGATGCTTTCTTCAGCATAGAGAAACTAGAATGCAGGCACTTTGATCTAGTAAAATTAAGGGTCTTAAGGTCTCTAAATGTGTGTGTGTGTGTGTGTGTGTGTGTGTGTGTGTGTTTAAATAAATTAATATCCTTTATTAACAGCATTTAATAATGCACCAAGTATTAGTTTATATACCAAGTATTAATTTTTGCACCAAGTAAGTTATGCACCAATATAAATTATGCACAATTTATTAATGTACTAAGTATTTCATTTTAGCCAAGTTGATAGGGCTGGGTATATATTTATCTGATTGATCCACTTGCAAACTTCCAGTACATTATATATGCTGCTCCTTCTACCTGAATTGCTTTTCCTCTTGTCTCCTTTCCCACATGATCATCCTTCTGGGCCAACTTAAATTAATATTTCATATTTGAAACCTTCCCATGAGTTAACATCCCCATTCTCCTTTATCCTATCAAAATTAAATATATTTAGCAAAACTTGTATTATATATAATTAGTTTGTTTCAGTCATGAAGTAATCATTACATTGTATTAAAGTTGGTTGTAAGTTGTGTCTCTCCTTGTAAATTGTTAACTCTGAGGACAGGACATCTTTTTTACTTTGTTCGGTTGCTAGAATAGAATTGAGTCCAGCTAGTTTAAATAATGTCATTTATTACTTTTCCATTCTTAAAGCATTTATTGAGTATCTGGTCAGTCAAGTCAATAGTATTTATTGAGCATCTGCTTTGCACTTGATATGGAGTGCAGTGTAGAGGAATACAAAAAAAATGTTTATGTCTTGGTTCCTAACCTTAGGGATCTTTTTATCTGGCTGAGAAGGCAATATTAACACAACCAAAAGTAATTTATATGAAACTATATGGAAGAAATTCTGACTTGAGTAGTACTTCTATAAGTAAATGCTTAGTTCAGAGGAAGATGAGAGCAGTGGAGAGGAATCCTTCATTGGGAACTCAAACTGGGTCTAGGTAGATAGGGTTTTAGATAGTTGAGGGAACGCCCTGAAGAGAGACGCTATATTGTTTAGAGTGTTGAAGGGAACTGCCTTAAATGCTGTGTTGAAAAGTTTATACTTTATCCTGAAAGTAATAGTAAGCAAAATGAAGCTGGTAATTTAGGAAAGTTAATCTGGCAAGAGAATGAAGGAGAGATTTAAGAGGGGAGAAATTAGCAGCAAGGAAAGCATTCAGGAAACTTTCAATTATCTGGGCCTGAAATTATAAGCATCTCAACTGAGTAGGAATGAAAATTAATGAATGATATGAAAACAGGTCAAAAGAAAGATTTAGTGACCAGTGGAGAGATCTTGAAGATGATTGTAAGTTTAAGAGTTTGAAAACTTGGGGAAGTTGTTGTTCTGCTGTCTGACATATAGAACCAGTTTTGGGGGGAAAATAAATTCTTCTTTTGAATAAGAGGATGTTAGAACATATAGTTAGAATTTTCAATAAGCATTTATAAACAGGGACTGGAGATTAAATGACAGGGGAGATCTGATTATGTGAAGTTGGGCGTCATCCTTAGAGGGATCATTGGAACCTGAACTAGTACTGTCTTTCTTAAACACTAAGAGTAATTATGCCTAATGTCATTAATTTATGCTCTAAATTCTCAGTGGCCCTAATTTGTGTAATTTTTGCAAACACAATTTACATCTTTATAACCATGTCTGTGTACCAATTAGTATAGCTCATTAAGCACATTTTGCCTTGATAAAGGTCACTGATGCCAAACGAATTGTTCACCCAAAGCATTCTTTCTTTCATTAGGAAAATAACTGATTTCAGAAATATATTTTAGAACTCTAAGTGTGTTCTTCCAGCATTCAGACTTACTTTCAAACTGAAATAACTCTCTTTTATGTGTGGTAGTTGGAGGAAATGTGGACTGGAAGCAGATAGCAAGTATTCAGGAATCCATTGGAGAAACCAGTTCTCAAAGTGTTGTTGTTGCTGTAGATAGGTAAGGTATTCACTTTATTCCCTTTTCAATGAAACTGGTTTAATTCTGTAGCATTTAGATATTTTGTGCACAGTAGTAAACAAAATTTTATTGCCAAAAAAACTTTCGTTAAGTAATGTAAGACTGTCTTGTAATATGTGATTTAAATGATGAAGCACATACTTTTGCATTTTAGGTTATAGAATATAGGAAAGAAACAGTATGATAATGTAAGTTTTAGTAGATATTAGTGGGCATTAGGCAAATAGTAACCTTGATGAAAAAGAACACAAATGTTTGATTTCCTGTATAGAAAACATTCCCCTTATTATTCCTATTGGGAAACAGAGTGTACTTTCTCTTTCTGATAGAAGACTGCATTAGGGGTAAAATGAAGGGATTTGCTGGCAATTCTCATTATAAGCTTCTTTGGAAAGAACTTGGAAATTGGTATATTATAGACATTACCAGGTATTCCTCATTTTTAGTTTGTTTTCTAAAAGAAAAACTATACTCTGGTTTATTTTACTATGGTAATATTTAGTTTCAGATTTTTAAAATTTCTAGTATATAGAACATTTAGTGGTGTGGTGTGTGTTTTTTAATATTAGTTTTTACCAGATGAATGCCCCCCTAATTGAAACTTAACATTTTACAAATCTGACATTTAAATCTTTTTTTCTTTACCGCTTTTTATGGAAACTTTCAAAAGTATAAATGTAATATGTACTGTTTGTTTTTTTGTTTGTTTTGGTACTTTGAGACTCATGCTGATCCATTATTTTACTTTGCATCAGATAAAACTTTTTGCTCTAAGTACAGACAGAACTAGATTGTTCCAGGCTACTGACCCTGGAAGTACTCCCTGGAACTTTTATCCTTGAAAATAATTCTTAATGTCCACTTGCAATCTTTTTTGTTAGGGGAAGGAGGTTATTTGCATTTTTCTTGGGAAGGATGAAGAAAGATTGTGTCTCATCTATACCGGCGGTTCTCAACCTGTGGGTCGAACGACCCTTTCACTGGGGTCACCTAAGACCATCGGAAAACACATATATAATTACATATTGTTTTTGTGATTAATCACTGTGTTTTAATTATGTTCAATTTGTAACAATGAAATTGGAGATCACCACAACATGAGGAACTGCATTAAAGGGTCGCAGCAATAGGAAGGTTGAGAACCACTGATATATACCCACTATATACTTAGAAGGTTTACCACATGGTTGGTATATTTCAAAGTGCTTTACCTGTATTATTAGTTTAATCCTTTAAGTAGCCTCATTAGATGAGTATTACTGTCCTCAATTTACAGATAAGGAAACTGAGATGTGGGGAAATTAAATAACTTGTTCATTCCACAACCAGGCTAACTGGGTCTTCATTATTTTGATGACTGTTTCATTCATAGAGCGTTTGGGGAAATGGAGCCAAGACGTACAGTCAAGCAGCATATCTTGAGTGTGCACTCTAAACCTCTCTACCTGCATGTGCAACTTCAGAGCAGTGTAATGTCTGCCTTTCTGCTATCAGGGTAGCTTTTCTCCAAGTGGTTTTCTTGCTTTCCAGAAAATCACCTTCACTGTCATTATGGGAATCTCTTCAGGCAAGAGTCAACATTTTACCTACTATTTCTGTTTCCATAATATACTTTATATGAGCATACCTCGTTCTGATTTATTCAACTATCCATTGTTTGTTATAGGTAGACATGTCACTCATTTGAACAGATAATATGCTTGTCTGTTTTAATAATTTATACTGTTTCACAAGTATTCTAGCATAAGTACTATTAGTACTTTGTCCTCTGAAACTCATCATCACCAAAGTCTTCTGCAAACATAAAATTAATGTCCAAGTTTATATAAAAACTCAGTATTTAAATTTTAGCTTATAATGAAAACAAAAGCTACATCTTTGATATAAGATTATATTATTCTTGTGTGGTGCATTTCATTTTTTCATTACATTTCTTCTGAATTTCTTCTCAGATATCTGAGGTTATATTCATATTTAATATTTGGACTCTAGTCTATAAGCTAACTGAGATTGCCCTGGAATTCAAGACAGTGGTGAAATATTATCAGGTATCATCCTTGAAAACTGTACTTATCCAGCAAAAACAGTCATTTTCCTACTCTTAGGCCTATTGTTCTGAAAAATCTCTTCTGACAAGTATAGGAACTAAAAATGAAAATAAAAATAATTCTTCTTTGCTTAATTATGTATAGCTTCTGTTTCTTAACAGAAAAAATGCTGATTCTGTTAAAAACCTTCCAGTTTTTAATGATAATATATCCTAATTATCTCTACTTTTGTAGTCTTAGGAATCCATTAGAATTTAGGAGAATATTGTGCACTTTAATCTGGAGTACCTGATCCTCTAGGATTTGCTAGGGTAGAATTTGCTAGCCATTGCTAAACTAGACCAATTTTATAGGTATCCTAAACTATGCAGGGATGGATTTTTGTCCCAGAATGGTTTATCTCTAAAAGTTAAAAAAAACAGTTAATTAATACCATGGTTTTTGTTTTTATGGTTTTTGAAGCACATCAGATCTAGCTTTGTAAAACTGGCTCATCTCATACTTTGAAACATTGTCACTATTCAGAAAATACATACAGCTCATCCCCCACTTCATTTGCTCAAAAATATCTTTTAGGTAGATAAAAGAAATATTACCTCAGATATTTCACTGTGAAAACTTTTTACATATATAGTAATTTACTTAGCCTGTGTGTTACATACAGCTTAATGTTTTTTAAATCTTGAATCTGCAAGTTTGGTCAATCTTTTTTTTTTTTTTGGCATTGCTGTATTACTATCATGATATGGATGAATCAGTAATATATCAAATTTATTTTTCTACTCACACCTCCGGACATGTCTTTTAATATTAGCACACAAGATCCTCATACTACTGTCCTTTGCTTTTCCTACAGGGATTTTAGAATCTATTTCATAGGCTGATTTTGTGAAATAGCTTTTTTCTCCTGCCTTAGTATATTAAGGCTTAATTTTAAATGCCTCCACAGACCACTGTGCTTCTATCTATCACTATGTTTATGAAGTATTACTAGAAATAGGGCACCTCTCAGAGGCTACCAAAGTGAGTAGGCATCTGAATGCGCTTTCCCAGAATGCATGCTTCCACTGCCATCATCACCTGGGTCTACAGGACCCATCTAATTGCTGCTGCAACCCCTCTGTGGCCTTTGTTCTCCATTATTTTACTGCATTCAGAGTTGCATATATCCCCTTTTGTTATGTATAATCTCCATTTCTGTTTCTATTCTTTACCCCTTCAACTTTTGCCACTTGCCTCTTTCTCCGTTAAATATTTTTTGTTGTTGTTTCATTTGTTTCTCCTATACTGTTTAGTTTGGACTCTGGTTTTGGTGTGGGTTTTTTTTTGTTTTGTTTTTTTACATTGCTCCTTGGGGATACCTGTAGTTTGATAAATTGGCTAATGACACATATAATGCATAGTCTAACAATTTTCATTGTTTGTTCATGTGAAAGCTTTGTATATGTTAATATCTGGATCCAGTCAAATCACTGAATTCAATGGGGCCCTATTACTCTTATATTTTCTCCCAGATTGTGTTTTTAGCCAGATCTTTAATTGTTGTTTTGTTCTCTTGAGAAGAGCAGTGTGGGAAATCTCAAGGTATTCCTTTAGCAGGGGGTCAGATTCTGAGTTATCGTGCTGTTAGTTTCTAAGTAGTTTTTCCAGTCTTGTTTTTGTTACTCATTGCCAGAACACAAAGGCATTCAAGGGCGCTAAGATTAAAACAATATGGTATTGTTTTAATCTTAAAAATAATATACTCAGAACATTTATATTATGGATGCAGGAAAAAACTAGAATATATTTAAAATGTTTAAATTACGTTTTGCTCAAGTAAGTGTGGGCAATGTAGCTCCGTGGTTAAGAAGGTGGCCTCTGGCCCTGACCGGTTTGGCTCAGTGGACAGAGCGTCGGCCTGAGGACTCAAGGGTCCCAGGTTTGATTCCGGTCAAGGGCATGTACTTTGGTTGCAGGCACATCCCCAGCAGGAGGTGTGCAGGAGGCAGCTGATCGATGTTTCTCTCTCATTGATGTTTCTAACTCTCTATCCCTCTCTCTTCCTCTCTGTAAAAAATCAATAAAATATATTTAAAAAAAAAAGAAGGTGGCCTCTGGAGTCAGGCTGTCCTGGTTTGAATCCTGGCTCTAGCACTTACTAGTTTTGATACTTTTAGGAAATTTCCATAAAATTGAGGGTGTAATGGTACCTGTTTCCCAGGATATTGGTTATTATTTTGAATGGATATATTCAGCAGTCAGGATAATACCCACCTTGTGATTATTGGTAGCTGTTACTGTTATGATTACTTTTATTTCTAAGTTTAATATTTGACCTGCTCCTGCCTTTAAGTTTTCTTCTTTACCATATAGATCTTATGGTGTTGATTTTAAATTGAGGAATATCATTTCATTCAATAAGTCACATTCAAACCCTTGGTTATAAACCCATTGAGTGCATAGATAAAAATGCAGACATTAAAAAAGAGGACTAATACGTTTATGCTGAAGTCTTTTATGAAAGTTTGAAATACAGAAACAGAACTCAGTGAAGAAGTTTGGGCAAAGCTGGACAGCATAGCTTAACACTAAATATTTGAATGCCCTAAGAAAAGGCATAAGAAGTAGCTGCCCTCAGTCAGCTACTTCTTGGTTAAACTGATGGAGACTATTTGTAAGGTTCTGTTAAATCGCTTGTAACGTAACATAAATGAATTTTCTAATCAAACATACATTACTTGTAGAAATTAAGTAGAATTTTTAATTTCAAAACTTTGTTAATGTTAATACATAATCAGGAAAAGATTGAAAAATTTTCTGTTTTATAGTGTACCAATTAATAGTTTTAGGAATTAATGATTTTCTTATTCTGAGTCTTATAAGATAACTAGTTTTTGTAAATTTACTAATAAAATTAGAACCATATATTCTTTAATATATTACTGAATGAAAAGGTAAGAGGGAGGAACATCAAATTATAGTTTCTAAAGTATAGGATAATAAAAATTTTCAGTTGACTACCTGATTTCTTTAGTTCCTTTAAAACAGATAAAAGTAGCCACATTTGAATTGATGTAATAGATGTGAGACTATACATGTTTTTTTCAGGCTATCCATTTTTTAATCATGGGGTTGTTCTGTTCCTTTAGAATATTTACAGGGTCTACAAGGCTAGATGGAAATGCTATTGGTAAGTATGTACATTTATTTCACTTATAAACTGGTTGTTTGGCTAAAACACTTGAACATTAAGCTAAAAAATTGTAAATCTATTTATATTATAGTGGATTTTGTCCGTTGGCTCTGTGCTGTGTCTATGGATGAATTACTTTCCACTACACATCCAAGAATGTTTAGTCTACAAAAAATAGTAGAAATATCATATTACAACATGGGAAGAATAAGATTGCAATGGTCTCGAATTTGGGAAGTTATTGGAGATCATTTTAATAAGGTATTTAAATAATTATAGGATTTGCTTACATTTATGTTATTTTTCATTGTGTAAAATTTCCTTATCATAATCGAGAATTTTTCTTTCCAAGCAATGTTTTTAAGATTAAATTTAGAAAACCCTTTGAGTCCTATTTTTTCTTTAGCTCTAGGTTTTAAGGATTTCGTTAAAATAATGTTTTTCTTATTGAGAAATATTAGCAATTAGTGCTTTTATAAAGAATCTTAGGATTTACTTATATACACTATTAATGATACACTATTTTTAAAACAAAAATAAAAAATTATATTTTCACCCCTGACATTAGCACCCTGTATTTCTGTTGCCATTGCAGGTTGGCTGTAATCCTAATGAAGACGTAGCTATTTTTGCAGTAGACTCCTTGAGACAATTGTCAATGAAGTTCTTAGAGAAAGGGGAGCTTGCTAATTTCAGATTCCAGAAGGATTTCTTAAGACCTTTTGAACATATAATGAAACGGAACAGGTATTATATTTGTTGAATTGCTTAATATCAAAAAATACTTTATTATTTTTCAGTGCAGGGAGAAAAACAGAAAACGGGAAAGAAATCTGATGTTTTATCTATATGTTTATTCAAGAAATTAAATTAATATTTTAGGTCTCCAACCATTCGAGATATGGTTGTGCGATGTATAGCACAGATGGTGAATTCTCAAGCTGCTAACATTCGGTCTGGATGGAAGAACATTTTCTCTGTATTTCATCTAGCTGCATCCGATCAAGATGAAAGCATAGTGGAACTTGCATTCCAAACAACAGGGCACATTGTCAGTGAGTATTTCTTTTAACTGTGTTTAAGTTAAAAGAAAAAAAAAAGGAATGAATGAATGAAACTATGATCTGTTCAGAAGATAATTCAAGTATATAAGGTTGTAGGTCTATTATGGTTTTCAAGTTTTGCCTACTAGCAGAGTAAATGATGAATGTATTATTATAGTTAACGTTTATTGGACATTTACTATATTACAAGCCCTGTAAGTACTTTGCATGTATTTTCTTCAGTCTTCACAAGTATGAGATAAGTATCTTTAATGTCACCCCTCTTTAATACATAGATTGGAAAACTCGGGCCCAGTGAGGTTAAGTAATTTTCCTAAGGACACAGAACTAGTGATAGAGCTGATATTCAAAGCTAGGGAGCCTTAAGACAAAGTCTTTGTTTTTACCCACTACACTTTGACTTTGAGGGAGAATAAAATATTAAAAATATAAGTTATACCTATCTGGAAGATTATAATGATGACCAGCATCATCAACATCAAGAGTAATGACATTATCGTAGTTATTCGAGTGCTTATTTGAATTAAGCATTTTTACTTACATTATTTTATTTTAGTGCTTACAACTATCCTGTGGATATTGTAATTCTCATTTTATAAATTAAGAAACTGAGATAAAGAGAAATTAAACATAATTTTGTGTACTCACTCAACAACTGTTGATATAGTACCTGCTGTGCACCAGGTTGATGTATTTTTTGATGCAATTCAGAATAATTGACAATTATAATTACTTTGATACATTTTTCCCTCTTTTTAGCTCTTGTGTTTGAAAAACACTTTCCAGCGACCATTGATTCCTTCCAGGATGCAGTGAAGTGTTTGTCTGAGTTTGCATGCAATGCAGCTTTCCCAGACACAAGTATGGAAGCAATCCGACTCATTCGCCATTGTGCAAAATACGTGTCTGACAGACCGCAGGTGCAGTGTCATTTTGTAAACAAAATTTTACTGACTATTTATTCCCAGTCTGAGATCTACATTTACTTGGAAATTAAGAGGATATGAAGCTTTTATATTTCAGTAAACCCAAAAATTATCTGAGCTTGATTCTGAGCCATAATGGGCAGTCCTTGGTAGCTAACACTAATTGAAAGTATCAGAGTGTTCCACCCGTATTCACTTGTTTCGTCTTCATAACAATTACAGTCCCATGCAGATAGGAAATCTGCGGCACAGAGAAGTTAAAGAATGTGTCTGTGATTGCAGGGCTAGTTAAGGAGACGGAGTTCGAACCCAAGCCTGTGTTCTTAACCATTCCTGTGCTGCTTTTTGCCTGTTGTGTTTCGTCTGCAGTACTGAAGTTGACGGTGGGCTTCAGCACTGGGGTAAAAGGTTGAATTGGCAACCTGCCTGCCAACTTTCACTCACATATTTGAGTCTCTCTTTATAACCACCATAAGGAGAAGTGATACATCATAGGTTTAGTAATAAGATTTTTACTGCATACTGACATGGACCCATGGGGTGCTTAGACTTTTTACCTAAACATGCATTGACTCATTTGACCTCACATTTCCCCAGTGTGGTTAGTGTGGCTACATGGTGTCATAACCATTCAAATGGTAAAAATGAAAACCTGATTTAACCTGGTTAATAATGCAGGAATCTGGTGTCAGCATTGAAGCTGAAACCAACTTTTGGGTTCTGGTCCAGTGCTCTTTATAGGAAGTTATAATTGCCATCATTTTTATAAATTATTGTGTTTTATGAAATTGTTCACTTTGATTTGTAAAGCATTTTTTAAAGTTTTAGAGAAATGTGCTTAATGTAGGCATTATGTTTTGCCTTTAGTAACCCTACCTTTCTTCTTGAAGGCTTTTAAGGAATACACAAGCGACGATATGAATGTGGCACCTGAAGACAGGGTGTGGGTGAGAGGATGGTTCCCCATCCTCTTTGAGTTATCCTGTATCATCAATAGATGCAAATTAGATGTAAGAACCAGGTAACAATCAGTATTTGTAATTAACATTTTGTAAGGCTTATTTTAACTTAAATTAACTTTCCTTATGTGAACAAAGTTTAGTAGTGAAAGGCCATAAATCATGTGTTTTATCAAATACTAGAGGCCTGGTGCACGAAATTCGTGCACGGGTAGGGTCCCTCGGCTTGGAGTACCCTGCCCTGACTAAATATCTATGTATTATTGTATCTTTATCAAATACTAGAGGCCTGGTGCACGAAATTCGTGCACGGGTAGGGTCTCTAGGCTTGGCCTGCGATCAGGATCGGTGGGGGCCTTCCAACTGCTTGTCGAGGTCCCCTGGTGGTCAGCGCATGTCATAGAGAGCGAGCGAGCCATCTCCCTGTCAGTCAAACTCCTGAGGAGACACTTTGCATATTAGACTTTTATATATGTAGATAACAATTATTAGATAGGCAGATTTAAAAATATGTTAAGCTATAGCAGTGTTAAAAAATGGAAATATATTGCTTTTCCTTAAAATTTAAATAGAGCCTACTAAATTTAAATATAATCTACTTTGTGTTTTAGCTTCTATGTTAATATAATACTTTACACATTCTGTTTTTTTTCATACATTTGTTTCCAATTAAAAATAGAAGTTAGTGGAAAATTTATTTTATTTCCTAAAGAATGATGGAAGAATTCTCAAATGCGCATCCTTGATGCATTTTAGGTAAAGAAGTTTTTCTCTGAAGACTGGTCAGTAATATAGTTTTGAATAACATAGGTCTATTAAAAAAGAATTGAACTCTTTCCAAAGTATATTCTCAATAAAAGATCTATATGAACATATAATAAATTTGTAAAGAAATTATTTTGGATATGATGTAACCAGACAAGTGCTCAGTATACACTTCTCATGTTACAGCTCAGATCAGTCTCATAAGATAATTTTTCTCACTCTGTATTTGTGACTTTGAAATTGAAATGGCCAACTTGTATTACAGTATCTCTGTCAAAAGTGCTTGAGTGTATCATGAGTTCAGTTTCATGTTTAAATCCCTCATTGAATTATGCCATCTTTTTAGGAGAATCATTCGTCATTTGGACAGTTCCCTGAACATTTTAAAACCAGAAACATGTTCAGACTTATAATAAATCAAAGATAGAAATGTAATGAAAGAATGAATATTTCCTCCCCTTATGCCAGAATCACCCCATTGCCACCCCCTCCAAGGTTAAGTTTGATTTATTTCCTAAGAAACTTCACTTTTATAGTATTTGTAATAACAAAATAAAATTATGACCTAGGTAAGTTATCCAAAGTAGAACTCAAACTTTGACTCAACCTTGGGAGTTTCTCCGAGTGTAGTAATCACAAGAACAGTGTATAACATTTTATCTTGACAAGGGACCTGCCTGCTTTCTTAGCCTCTTAGCCTGTTCTTGTCTGGGACCACACTGATTTACTTCTCACCACATTTATATTCCAATTACAGATGGGTTCTGGTTAGTAAAGGGAAGAGAAAGTATGTGTTCTAGTTAGTAAAAGAGATAAAAATATGAGTAAACACTTCCATGATGGCTTTCATTTTCTTAACTCACCCTAGGATCTGTAGAGCTGTTATTTAGATTATATGTAAAAATGTAACGCTGTTATTTATAACACACTAATCATAAAATACTTTCGCCTGCATTCTCATTTGACTCCCTCAAAATTTTGTAGATTTATTTAAATAATTAACCTAGAGCCCCAAATATTCTTTTTCCCTACGTTAGCAACTGAAGTATTGTTTTTAAAAAGACCTCTTCGACAGTAAAAATTCTTGGAAACTTCTGTAGATTTGTGTTTGCTTTGGGGGCCTAGAAAAAAACAGGTTCCCCACATTCCCTTCTCCCCAGACATGGGAGTTAGCATCCAGTTACTTAGCAAGAGAGGAAATGGATTTGGAGCTCAGGGGATGGAGGAAGAGGGAGCCCTTTTCCATTGTGGAGGGAAATGTGGACTAGCTTCTTTACTTCCGCTCATTACACAGTAGGTATCTTATGAATCAGATAAACTTACGAGCTTGCTGTAAGGCAAAGTGTCATAATGTTATTTTTACACGTTCATTTAACAAATACTTACTTTGAGCTTAATTTGAACCAGGCATGAACTAGACTTGAGGGAAGCATAGCAACAAATAAGCTAGACTCTGTGTCGTCTTTATGGAGCCTTTCAAAGAAAATTTTGTTCTGGCTTACCATCAGACTTATTGGAAATACAAACCTTTTTAAATCGAAGGATACCTACATTTTGCTAGAAGAAAGTAGAAGAAACATCAAGCTTTTTAACAGCTACACGAATGGTTTTTTTGTTTCCTTTTGTTTTTTGTTAATCCTCATCTGAGGATATTTTTTCCATTGATTTTTAGAGAGAGAGTGGAAGGAAGAGAGGGAGAGAGGAAGGAGAGAGAGAGAAACATCGATGTTGCCTCCCACACTCTCCAACTGGGGCCAGGGAGGGAACCTGCATCAACACAGGTACGTGCCCTTGACTGGGAATCAACCCTGTGACCCTTAGGTTCCTGGGATGATGCTCTAACCACTTACCACACCAGTCAGTTTTTTAAATTGAATTTATTGGGGTGACACTGATTAACAAAATTATACAGGTTTCAATTGCACAATTCTACAACACATCATCTGTACTCTGTGTGTGTTCACTACCCCAAGTCAAGTCTCTCCATCAACCTTTACCCCCCACCCTCACCCCCCACCATACACCCTCCTCTAGTCTTGATGAAGATAATCAGGAAGACAATTTTGAATTTTAGGTTTAACATTTATTCAAATAAAGTGATACTAAGCACTTTATTTGTTCAACAAGTACTCACCATGTGCCTCCTAGATGCTCTGTGCCTGGGATGCAGCAGAAAACAGACCTGCCCAAATGGACATCTTGTGGATTAGCTTTACAAATTCTTTGTTTGAAGATATTATATGAACAATTATATCATTCTCTAAAAACTCCTATAGCTCTTTGAAAAATATTTTCTAAAATCTATTTTTTGTTTTTAGACTGTTAATTGATATATTTTCTTCCTTGGTCACAGTGCCACAAAATTAATATTCACTAGTAAGATGGTCTGTGCCCATCTGTAATTTCATTTACTATTTTTAAATGCTGAATGATGGGGTGGGAATGGAAGAAAAGTAAAATAAAGAAAAATTTGAAATGTTTTCCTAAATGCATTCTAAAGTAAGCTGGATGTATAACAAGGTAAAAACCAGTTTTAAACTTTGTTTTCTGTAGCTTTGTGAACTGTAACAGTTATAGGAGGGAGATTCTGATGTGCAGTGCTTTTTGGTGTTATAGTTTTACTAATTACATTATATCACTTTAGGGGTTTAACAGTAATGTTTGAAATAATGAAAACTTACGGCCACACTTACGAAAAACACTGGTGGCAGGATTTATTTAGAATTGTGTTCAGAATCTTTGACAACATGAAATTGCCAGAACAGCAGACAGAGGTAAGACATGAAATGTTCATTTAATATAGTTAAGTCAAGAGGCTCTTAATATTTTCCTTAATACATTTTAATATTTCATATTAAGCATATTGAACAGAAAAAAATTCCTAGAGAAATTTTCCTTAAGGCATTATAATGAATTGTAGGCCTTTATAAACAAGAACACTCTCTGGGGATAGAGCCGAGTTAATGAACTGGTGGGATTTTTTGTTGTTTTTTATGTTTTTTGTTGAACTTCCAGTTTCTTTCCCTCATTTTAATATTGTCACAACTATAAACACCAGTAGCTTTCTTTAGTATTCAGAGTGACTTCTTATTCTGAATTACTAAAGACCAAATGGTAATAAATAGACGTATGTATGCACTACCACAAAACTATGTTTGAAAACTGTCAGTTCAGGTTAGTCCATTATGCATTTGAGAAAAACACTTACTTTATATGGCCCTATTTGTCTTTTATAGTGTTTTTAAATAACTTCATGAAAGTCAGTTTAATTTAAAAAATATACTGATCCCACTTGGATAAATTCTTACCCTTTTCTTTCTCTTTATTTCTCTTGCAAGTTCGGTCACATGCTGGAGCAATGCCTGCTGTTTATTCACGCATATTGTTTGAAAAGTCATAATGCTAATAGCAAGAAAATGCAGTGATAGTTCTTCACAATCAAAGCAAACAGTACAAAAAATAGTTATTTTATGTAGGGGTTATGGGCTAATGGAGAAAAATAGATAGCAGATATTAAGTGAGGTGAATGTAATGTTCTGGAGGGAAGTAAAAGTCTGAAAGGAACAGGGATAGGCTTACATTTTACACGTGCAAACATATCTCTTTTTTAATTCTAGTAGTTGATGAATGGTCTGACTTTCTCTCCTGCCCCACCCCCCCCAGAAAGCTGAATGGATGACAACAACCTGTAATCATGCCCTTTATGCCATCTGTGACGTGTTCACCCAGTATTTAGAAGTGCTCAGTGATGTGCTTTTGGATGATATTTTTGCCCAGCTGTACTGGTGTGTGCAGCAAGGTATGTCTGTGCCAGATAGTGACACAAAGTGTTTGTTAAATTGGACCCTGGTAATATACAAATGATTTGCTCTTTTCTTTTCTAGACAATGAGCAGTTAGCACGATCTGGTACAAACTGCTTAGAGAATGTTGTTATCCTGAATGGGGAAAAATTTACCCTAGAAATCTGGGATAAAACTTGTAACTGCACACTGGATATCTTCAAAACTACAATCCCACATGCGTAAGATGATTTTATACAACTTTATATTTTGAATGATGGACATAAAAGGTTTGATAGTAACTAGTGATTTCTCATAACAGAATCCTTTTTCAAACATCTCATTGTTCCTTGAATTTGTATTTATTATAAATCAAACTCCTATAATCCATAACAAATAGATAAATTAAATTCTTTATAAACCAAAACCTTTAGTCTGATCATCCAAAATTGGGGTCATAATGAAGTAATTCCACTTTTATAAGGGTTTATTTATCCAGACTAAACCAAGCCATGGTCTTAAATTAAAACAACAATAACATATATTTCAATTATTTTAGATTTAATAATCTTAGGAAGATTTATTTGCACCTATCACATTTTACAGTTAATTTTCATCATTTTCTAGGGGATAAATTTGGCATTGAATTGTAGTGAAGGAGTTTTTATCAACGGGGAAACTAAGATAGAGTCTGCCTAGTGACTGATGCCTCCTGGATGTTTTGCAGGACAGACTTGGAACTTACTTCCCAGTACCTCAGGGCCCTTTGACATGCCCAGAGCTTCACCTTACATCTACTTAATTAGATGTTTTAAATGTTACCTAAAACATCTTACTAAGTAGATGTATGTGAATGCACTGGCATAAAACTATACACAAAAACTATCAGTCCACGTTTTTAGGCATCATAAACTTTTTCTTGACATGAATTAAATGTGTTTGTACTGGTATGATCTCCTGGTAAATATCCTCATCACTAGGAAATACAAAGTCAAACAAGAGGAACACACCCTTAGGAAAGATCAGGGTAGGATTACACCAAAAGGACACACAGTAATTCCCTTGGCCTATTTATAATTATTTGACAGTTCTTACTTTTTGGTGCACATTTTGTTGAATCAGTATAACTGACAAATGATAGATTTTTGTCATAGTTTATCTGTGGCCACTATTGTATGAATTATTGCTTAGCTGTTGTCCCTGTGAAGTCTTTAGAACAACCAGTTGGGCTGAATTTTTTAAAAAAATTTTTAAAATATGTTTTTATTGGTGTTTTTATTTTTAAGAGAGAGAGGAAGGGAGAAGGATAGAGAGATAGAAGCATGATGAGAGAGAAACACTGATCAGCTGCCTCATGCATGCCCCACACAGATCTAGCCTGCAACCCAGACATGCGCCCTGATCAGGAATTGAACCAGTGACCTCTTGGGAGATCTAGCCTGCAACCCAGACATGTGCCCTGATCAGGAATTGAACCAGTGACCTCTTGGTTTACAGGTCGATGCTCAACCACTGAGCACACCAGCCAGGGGGAATTGCTTTTTTAAAGAATTGCTTCTGCTTTAATTCATTGAATGTATACATTCTAGATATAAGATACATGATCTTAAAGATCATCTAATAAGCATCTCTTACTAGCATGTATCTGTACCAGAGTTCGCTCCATATTGAACTGAAGTGATGTATTTAACTGCCTGTCTGCCCCATTTCCCAGGAACTCTTGCTTCTCAAAGAAAAACTTAGGTCTTAATCATCTTTCTGTCCCAAGCAGCTAATCAACTTAGTGTCCTCTTTGGGGCCAAATTTTATTTTATTTATTTTTATACATTAAAAAAATAGAATCTAAAAATGTTTATGAATTTTTTTGAAACAGCTTCAACTTTTTTTAAATCTCACTTTGAACAATACTTAATGACCCTTAATACTTAGAAAAACTGAGTTTAAAGTTTCTAAAACTGATAACCCGAGTACTCTTAATTATATTAACTGCTAATTGTTTTTCTGGAAGTATATATTTTTAACTTCTCACTAGATTTTTTTTTCCAGCAAATTGCTCTTAACAGTAGTCGGAGAAGGAATATGTTGTTTTTGGTATATTCATGTGACTTTTATGTGCCCATTTCAAAATATGTTGGATGCAACATGTTTTACACTGTGATTGACTGGTGTGATTTTGGTATTTTAAAGGCTTTTGACATGGCGTCCCACTTCTGGAGAAACTGTCCCCCTACCTTCCTCTCCTGTGAGTGAAAAACAGTTGGTAAGTTCTAATAAATAAAGCATATTTTAAATTATTTAATTATTTGTGGTATTTTACTATGGACCAAATTCTTTTGTATGACCCCAGTTCTTTTAAAAAGAAGGCATAAATCTACTGTCCAGATTCTCAGGTTAAATTTCACGATAGTCAATTTCCCAACTAGCTAAAATTTATCTCTGTAAGTACCATGCAGGCAGTGTTTTAAATATTTTATAAGATGAGACATAGAGTAAAATGACTTCAAGAGTTGTAAGAGGCAGGCACCAGATAATGCATGGATTTCCATGCCAAGCTGAAGATATTATTGGATATTGCATTTAAACTTAATTTTGATATAATTTGACCCTAAAGAAAAGTTGCAAAACTGGTACAAAGAATTCTGATATACCCTTCATCCGTATTTATTTGCCTAGGACTGATGGAACAAATTACCACACACTTAAGTGGCTTAAAACAACAAAAATTTATTCTCTCATAGTCCTGGAGGCAAAAAGTCCAAAATCCAGGCATCCACAGAGCCAACTCCCTTCAAAGCCTTTGCGGGAGAATCCTTTTTGCTTCTCTCAGCTTCCATGGGTGCTGGCAACCCTTGGCATTCCTTGGCTTGTATGCACATCACTGCAGTTCTCCCAGCAGCTTTTTGAACCAGGTTTGGTACATGTTATCCCTGCTTCACACTACTACAGAGCAACGAATAAAGGGTCACGCTGCGCGTCATAACATAAGTCCAAGTTAGAATACTATTGTGATTAGCTCTGTTTTGGGGAACGCAGGCCCCTGTGCTCCTTTCAGAAACCCAGGTGAGGCTGCTTCTGGCTGGGACTGTTAGGACAGAAGGCTCCGCCCTCTTAATCCACAGTCTGACTCGCTGAGGGCATTGTATTGCTGTCACTACATCTATTGTCTGACACTGTACCGGTGCTTTGCACTTATTGTCAAATCCATAGATAACAACAACCCATATGGGAAGTAATCAGAAAACCTGTCTGGGAAGATTCATTGCTTTTTCAACGTTACACTTAGTGACTCTGGGGTGAAATCCGGTATAGCTCTGTTGGACTTGAACATTCAGCTTCTCTTCTTGACACTGCACTCCTACTTGGTCCCCTCCTCACTGACCTCTGGTTGTGGGTTCCTTGCATGACAGAACATCCTTCCCTAAAACTCACCCTTAAAAAGCTTCCCTGAGCTCAGCCTGCACAGATCTTGCAGGAGTCTATGTAGATTCCATGACAGTTCGTGGGATCTCCCCATTGCCCCCTCCCCCAACTCCCGTTCATGCCCTCACCGCCCTGGTGTCTGTGTCCATTGGTTAGTCCTATATGCATGCATACAAGTCCTTTGGTTGACCTCTACCCCTTACCCCCACCCTCCCCTACCTTCCGTCTGAGGTTTGAGCATCTGATTGATGCTTCTCTGTCTCTGGAGCTGTTTTTCTTGCTCAATTTATGTTGTTCATTATAATCCGCAAATGAGTGAGCTCATGTGATACTTATCTTTCTCTGACTGACTGACTTCACTTAGCATAATGCTCTCCAGCTCCATCCATGCTGTTTTTATTCTTAAGCTTTATTCATTGTACTTATAATGAATTTTTTTTTTGTTAGGATACAATATCACAGAAATCTGTAGATATCCATGATTCTATTCAACCAAGATCTGCAGATAATAGACAGCAAGCAACATTGGCTTCTGTCTCTACTGTGAATGAAGAAGCCAACAAAATTAAACCTTCAGCAAGTGAGTTATTTATACTCTTAGTAAAACTAAATTGTGTGTTTTGTTTGATGTAGGAAAGGGATGAAATTCGCTTGTACTTTTATTACTCACAAATACACTGTAACTGATTGTATGGTCACGTCATTACTGTGTTGGCTCCAACCTGAACCTCCCAGGATAGGTAGGTGGATACTCCCTTGAGTAGGATCGGGAACTCTGCTAACACCTGCCATTCCAGCTAGTGTTTGCGTTGAGCCTACGAGTCTTCCCTCTCATCCCCTTCTTTCATGTCAGCCCCATTTTTTTCCTGCAAAAGTAGGGCCTGATGGGCCCTCCTCTACTCATCTATGAAGGGAGGTGGTAAGGGCTGAGGGCTTCCAAAGCTGGAGCTCCGCTCTGAGGAGCAAGCCCTCCTTATGCTCTGCTGCTCCACACCCATGTCATCTTCGCTCCTCTCCTCAGCTTCTTAGTTCTTCTATTTTTACTAAATAGGTTAAATTTTGTTTACTGAAGGAAAATTACAACACTGAGGAAAGACTGCCTCCTCCTTAGAGGACAAGAGGACAGCTTTAAAAATCGCTTTTTAAAATTGAGAAGAAATTCACATAACGAAAGTAACCAATTGAAAGTGAACGATTCGGTGGCATTTAGTAAATTCACGATGGTGTGCAGTTGCTACTTTATCTAGTTCCAAAACATTTTTTATCCCAAAAGACAACCCCATAACCATTATGCTTTTCCTTCCTATTTTCCCATTCCTCAGCCCTGGCAACCACCATTCTGATTTCTGTGTCTGTGGATTTGCTATTCTGCACATTTCATGTAAATGAAATCATACAGTCTGTGACCTTTTATGTCTGGCTTTTATCTAGCATAATGTTTCAAGGTCCAGCCACATTGTAAAGTGGATCAGTAATTCCTTTTTATGATGGAGTAATTGTCATTTTTGTGGATATGCCACATGTTATCCATTCACCTGTTGATGGGCATTTGAGTTTATTCTACCTTTTGGTTATCATGAATAAGGCTGCTTTGACTGTCTGTCTACAAGTACTGTTTTTAATTCTTTTGGGAATATACCTAGAAGTAGAATTGCTGGGTTATATGATAATTCTGTATTTAACTTTTTGAGGAACCACTGAAATATGTTCCATAGTGGCTGTACCATTTTACATTCCCACCAGCAATTCCAATTTTCCTCATCTTCACCAACATTATTACTTTTTTTAGTATAGCCATCCTAGTGGGTGTGACGTGGTAGCTCATTGTGGATTTTATTTGCATTTCCTTAATGATTAATAATGTTGAGTAATGTCTTTTCATGTGCTCATTGGCCATTTGTATATCTTTTTTGGAGAAATATCTATTCACGTCCTTGGCTCATTTATAGTTGGGCTGTTTTTTTTAGTTTTTGAATTGTATGAGTTTGCATGCTCTGAATACTACCCCATATCCGATATATGATTTGCATTTTCTCCCATTCTCTAGGTCATTTTTTCACTTCTTTGGTAGTGTCTTGTTACACAACAGTTTTTAATTATGATGAAGTCTAGTTTATCTTTTTTTCTTTTGTTGTTCATGTTTTTAGTGTCATAGCTAAGAATCCATTAATAGGTCATGAAGATTTTCCTCAATGTTTTTTTCTAAGAGTTTTATACTTTTTAAACTCTTATATATAGATCACTGATCCATTTTTAAAAATAGATTTTTATTTATTTTAGAGGAAGGGAGAGGGATAGAGAGATAGAAAAATTGATGAGAGAGAAACATCAATTGGCTGCCTCCTGCACTCCCCCTACTGGGGATCGAGCCTGCAGCCTGGGCATATGGCCTGACCATAAATTGAACTGGTGACCTCTTGGTTCCTGGGTCAACACTCAACCACTGAGGCACACCAGCCGGGCTATTCTTGTATTATTAGTTATTCTTATATTTTTTCCCATACAAACAAGTATAAACCTACTTTGCAATTCTTACTAGTATATATTACCATCCAAGGAGGAGGACAAAGGGAAAGCCCACCTAAATGTCTGAATTACTTTCTGTTTCCTTTCTCATAAAATGCCCTAAAAATATTTAAGTGACTATTTTGCTTTCAAAATATCAGGCAGCAATTGTCAGGCAGAAACCACCATTGCCATGAACCAGGAGGTCAGTGAAATGGAAAATTTCTTTTATGAATAGGTGTTAGAAACATTGTCCTGTTGACCAAATTCGTTAGGCTAGCAGCCGTGGGCAAACTACGGCCTGTGGGCCGGATCCGTCCCATTTGAAATGAATAAAACTAAAAAGAAAAAAAGACCGTACTCATTTATGTAATGATGTTTACTTTGAATTTATATTAGTTCACACAAACACTCCATCCATGCTTTTGTTCCGGCCCTCCGGTCCAGTTTAAGAACCCATTGTGGCCCTCGAGTCAAAGTTTGCCCACCCCTGGAGAGGGAGGTAGCCATGTTACAGTTCACCTGGGCACTGTGGAAAACACTTCTGTTACTTCACGATTTGGTTACTTTTGTAGTAATGCACTTAGCATAATTTTTTATACATTTCTTTGCTTATGGATCCTTTTGAAGATACAAGGTCATTTGAGCTACAATTCCTAACATGGTTCCAAATAAAACATGCACTATGGTTAGTCCACAGTATTGCTCCATTTGTCAAAATTTTTGGCTATCTCTCACTTCCTGTCTTACAAGTCTAGTTTCTGTTGTTTTTCTTTTGGTGTAGGTTTGTATATTACCTATATTCAAAGGCCAAACTTGTGCTTACAGTAAAGGTTTAAGTTTTAGCTTTTAATTCATTGTTACATTTTGTTAAAAAATAACCTACATTTTATTTAAAAAATGAATTTTTTTCTGGGTTTTCTAAATATTGATAAACTTTTGCTGAGTAGTGCTTATGTGAAAAAGCAGTAAGTATATCCTTCTCACTGTGATATGTACAAGTTACCTTCATACATATTATGTTCCCTTAGCATTGTAATATCGTAGAAATGATAAAGGATTCGAAATAATTTTTGTTTGCATGTGCATTGGGGTGGGTTTCCTCACAGAATATCCAGAACAAAAACTGTTTGCTGCCCTGTTGATTAAATGTGTTGTGCAGCTGGAACTCATCCAGACTATCGACAACATTGTGTTCTTCTCCACCACAAGCAGGAAGGAGGATGCGGAGAACTTAGCTGCAGCCCAGGTGAGAAGCGGAGACAGTCTGGGATTCAGAGCTGAGGTCGAGCTAGAGATGTAATTTGGGGGTGGGGGTAGGTCTTTATCACATTGATCTCATTTTAAACCATGGGACTGGATGGCATGACCCAGGTAGAGTGTGGTCAGGGGCTGAGCCCTGGAGGCCTCCATGGTTTAGCTCCTGGTGAGGGAGTTGGTAAAGAGCCGGAGACCAAGAACCAGGGTGGCATGAGGAGACCTGGAAGCCAAGTGCAGAAATGTCTTAGAAGTCCTAAGTTCTGTCCAGTTCTCAGTAGGTCAAGTAATTTTCTGTCTGAGAATTGCCCTCTAGCAATTTGGTGGACTTTAGTGACCTTGACATTGTGTTTAATTGTGATATTATACTGGGTACAAAAGAAGAGAGCAGTTGAAGACAGCAAATATTGGTAACTCCAGGGGTACAGAGAAATGGGGTAATAGCTGGAGGAGAATGAAGAGGTCAAGAAAAGGGTGTCTTTAAGATGAGCAACATTGCAGCATGTCCTCTGATGAGAGCTCTCCGGGAGAGGGACAGCCGCTGGAGCAGTCTCTTGAGTGACTGCCTGGAGATGGACCCTAGTGCGAAGACCCCGGGGGGTTGTCTTGGTTAGAAGCAGACAGCGCATGCATTATAACAGGAATGCAAGCAAAGTGAATGGGTTATATGTAAATGTAGGAAGGCGGGTGGGAGTTCGTGGAGATGTGATAGCGCTGGTTTCTCATTTAGATAGGAAGAAAAGCCATTCACCAAGTGAGTTTGGGAAGAAAGCTTTAGCTGCTTGAGAGAAGGGAAAACAGGAGTTAGTGTCCAGGGAAGTGGACGAGGCACGTGCCAGGAGGATTGCTGGGCAGCATCCAGATTTAATCCAGCATCCACTGAATTTAAAGATAAATCAGTCCATTTCTCCCCAGTTAGGATTAGCATGTGGGAGCAGACATGGAAGGCAGCTTTCCAAACAGTTACTGTGAGGAGGAAGTGAGGGGTTGTGCAAGGGAATAATTATCATCACATGGACTCCCACCTGGTGAAGAAGAGAAGTGAGGACCTGAGGGGCGAGGAAGAGGGAGGGGCTGGGAGAGTGTCTGTAGGGTCAGTATGAGCAGAGCTCTGGGAGTCAGGAATCAGGAGGATCGTGCTTGGGGACTAGGGTGCATGCAATGAAGATTCTGGAAATCAGGCAACAAAAGATGGACCTTTCCCCATCTTCTGTTGAGATAGAACAGATTAGGTTCTGTGGCTGCTTATAAACCGTCTTTGGGAAGCACTGATTTCTAAAATCTGTGACTCTGTGTGTGTGCGCTATGGTGGTTTATCTCCCAAAGAGAGATGCCGTGGACTTTGATGTTCGAGTTGATACGCAAGACCAAGGAATGTACCGCTTTTTAACATCACAACAGCTTTTTAAGCTACTGGACTGCTTATTAGAGTCACATCGATTTGCAAAAGCATTTAATTCCAACAATGAACAGAGGACGGCTCTGTGGAAAGCAGGTAAGCTGCACAGTCCCACATCCAATGCTCACTGTTAATGAATGTGCACCACACACTCCCATTGCTCAGAACTCACTGACTGTCCTGCAGGTCTTTGCATGTCACTGTTTAACTTCCACCTTAACAACCAGGTCTTCCTGTCAGGTCTTCAATAAATTAAGTAACTGCCTGGGTTTGTCTCCCCTTGTTTAGTCGACTTTTATTTAATTGAGTTGACGAGTCGTCTTTCATCTTGTTTCCCAGTGTGAGCCTTCCTATTGACACTGTCAGCAACTGAAATCTGCCCTTTTATGAGAAACAGTGGGCGTGAGGGTCCCAAACACACAATCTGGCATATGTATTCAAATGACTTCTCCATATAGGCCTGGGCATGACCATATTTCAGAATGAAAGTGAATGGTTAAAAGTGGGAGGTATATTTGTTTTAGAACATGTTGGAAATTTTATTTTCTTTAAATCCTTTATTGTTGACAGTATTACATATGTCTCCTCTTTCCCCCATTGACCTCTCCCCTCCCACTCCTGAATCCCCCCTCTAAGCTTTATAATTTACTGACATTGCCAATTTTTTATTTAAGAACTAGTTACTCGGTGCCTATTTGGTGTAAAACAGTGCTGCTGGGAGTGGGGGCGGCCGAATTGGCAGGAAAAGGAAGGTGACGTTTACTGCATGTCAGATGGAGAGTGGTTGCTTTACATTTGAGTTTCTATGTCATCTAGAATGTCTGCTGGTGAAGCCCTGGCTCTGTCCGTCCTCTTTACCCCCAACTGCAGGACAGAGTGGTCTGGCCTTGCTTTTTCCCTTCAGACCAACTTGTTGCCATCATTCTACTGGGACGGCTCCTGTAAGGTCACCAGGCCCGTTTCCACATGCACTTGGCCCTTCGTACCATGACCTTGAAAACAGTCCCTGTGGTCTGCTCTGTTCCATGGGAGCCCTGCTGTGCTGCACGGGGCTTCCAGGTGCATTTTCATTGGGAGAGTTCCCCTTTCCCAGCCAAGTGTGGTCTTATATCTCCTACCCCCAGCTTGAGAGGGAAAGAAATTCTAAACATAGTAATGACCTTCACATCGGGCCTTCAGCCAGACTTGGCCTCCACCTTCTCAGTGTGACTTCTGTCCGTGGGCCACCTCGAGGGCGCAAGGCTCTGGGCGCCGCTGCTGTGACTCGGGTAGCAGATGTGATGGCTGCACACAGAATGTGCTGCCACCCAGGCTGCAGTACCTTTACGTAAGATACTTTCCCAAATTCATCCCAAAACTTCCCCTCTCTGCAGGCTTTAAAGGCAAATCCAAACCCAACCTTCTGAAGCAGGAGACGAGCAGCCTGGCCTGTGGGCTGCGCATTCTCTTCCGGATGTACATGGATGAGAGCCGGGTTAGTGCCTGGGAGGAGGTCCAGCAAAGGCTTTTAAAGTAAGACTCTTGGCTGGGTTTCTACCTCTCGCCTGTGTGGCTACATGGTACAGGGCAGGGCAGGGCCAACAGATTCGCACGTGGGCCGAGTCCTCACCCAACCCCATGGCCAGGAGCTGCGGGACCACGCAGATAACGCGGGGCCAAGGCAGAGACTGTGATAATTAAATGCAGTCTTAGAGGAGAGTGTGCTTTTGCACAGTTGGTGACATATGAATGCGTCCTGCCTGTTGTTCCTGAACAGGACAAAGGAGAAAGTTTTCTCTCGAAGTTTTTACAACTCTATATTATAGTTTTTAGGCTTTTTTGTGCCAAAGAGCTTATTTTTTTCAAACCAATCATTTGTGAAAGGGAGAACCTGACTGCACTTCATTTGAAAAAATATTTGGAGGAGGTGGTTTTTTTTTCATGTTACTATTTTTTGCATTCTATTTTCATTTAATGACAACTTAATATTGTCTTTAAACATTCCAATTCACATTAAAGCTAAAACATCCTGAAAGACTACCATCATCTGAATAGTATTTTTGTGTGTTCTTGGGGAACAGAAAGTCTCAGCAACCAGTTAAAGACTTTTTCAAACTATATAAAAAGGTCCCTCATAGTCCAATATTCGCTACCCTCCACGTCTTAGTAGTTCTTGCTCGGTGAGTGTGCCAGCAGGTGTACGAGCACATGTAAGAGTGAGCCTTTTCTGTTGCAGTGTGTGCAGCGAAGCCCTGAGTTACTTCCTTACTCTGACATCAGAGAGTCATCGCGAGGCCTGGACTAACTTACTGCTTTTGTTTCTAACGAAAGTTCTGAAGATAAGTGATAACAGGGTAAGTGTGAGACTGCGTATCCAGCCCAGCACTTCTGGCTTGATAGAGTCAAAGTGTATCAATTGCAAACTCTGAATATGGGATGTATAATCTTTGCCTGGAGACTGTATAGTTTATATTGCAATGTTAGGTAGAATTTCCCCAGAAAATTGAATTTTTGTTTAAGAAAAGATGGTTTCAATAACTGATACATGGCTTATATAAAAAACTGTGGTTACTGCTGGGCCTCCTTTTATTACCTGGAAAAAAACAATGATAAATACTAAGTTTGTCAGATTTATCAAAATAAGATAGAAACTAAGTGACTATTTGTATGAAGTGAGTCTTGAAAACCTCTGGTCTTTCAGTCCCATAATCAGCATCTCACTGCTTCACGCAGACACCCTGTGTCCATGGTCCATGCTCGGCCCAGTGATTTGTCTCAAAAGGGAGTTTTAGGTGGTGGTTTCGATTGCAAGCACTACTAACGGAGAAATTCATTTTTTCCTCCCAGTTCAAAGCTCACGCATCATTCTACTACCCTCTCTTATGTGAAATTATGCAATTTGACTTGATTCCTGAACTTCGTGCTGTTCTTAGAAGATTTTTTCTGCGAATTGGAGTGGTTTTTCAGATATCACAACCACCTGAACAGGAACTTGGACTAAACAAGCAGTGATGGGAACTTAGCGTTTTTCTCTTGGCGTTTACATCCCTCTGATCTTTAAAAGGACCCTGGAGCCGAGATTTCCTACCTGAAAAATGGTTTCTCTGAATTTCAGTGTCTAGGGGTTACTGACTGGTAAAGTGCTTAGAACTAGAACTCAGTCTTGCAACGCTCCAGCCCTCTCCGTGATGGATCCTGTGTGTCATGTTGAGCAGAAAGCCCATTTCCAGTGTCAGCTCTGCTCACAGGTCCTTCCCTGGCCTCAGTGGCAGGGAGAGCCCCACATACTTCTGGCAGGTGTGGAAGTGAAACTTACCCAAAGAACTATAGATGTAAAGATTTGAACTTCTGTAGGAAGTACAACTCAGGAGAGCTGTATTTTGAAGGATAAAATGTTTATAATTGGGGAGTGGGGGAGAAGAAATTATTGTTCATGGTAAAAGATATTTAGCAACTATGGTATTCTTATTCTGAAATTTTTGCACACTCAGGCTACCTGAGATACTGGTAATCATCCTTCTGTGAAAAATGTACAGAGACGACGCAGGTCTGTAATATAAAAATCTTAAACATGATATAGTTCTTGCACTGTTTTCTTTATTTTCTTATTCATTTGCTAAATACCTATACTATTTTGTCAAATGCACTAAAAAATTGGGTTTAACTTTTTGTCTTTTTATTTTGTGGGGATTTTTGTTTTGCCCTTTTCAGGGGGGTTAATAACTTTGAAGGGTTAACATGCCCAGAAGCTGTTGTGGCTGATACTTGTCATGATCAACAACAACAAAAAAAAGGGTAGAAAATATCCCTATTGACGTAACTACCTGTAATATACTTCTCTTAGGGCTTTTAAAGATGAGCCATTAAAATAGAATGATCCTTCATGGACTGAACTTGAATCACTGCAAAATGAATCTAGGCTGCTGTCACTTTTTCTTTTGGGTGGCGGGGCTTGATGTAGATTTTATTCTGTGTACAGAACTTAATGTTGAATATATTAAAATAACTCTGGCATGGTTTGGGGAGGTTAGATTTACTGGAAATGTATTCATACTGTGAATTGTGCTCTGATGGTTAAAAATTACAAGATTGTCAAGCATTCCGTATTAACAGTGGATGTAGAAATTTTTTCAGATGGATAAAATGTATATGGTACAGATGTAAAGTTTTCTATGTAAAAAATTCTGTACAACTTTCTGTACAATATTGATTCTCATCTGGCATATTCTAATCAGGTTATAGGTCAATAAAGTTTTTGGATTATTTCATCAGTGCAATCAAACCTGTGTAATCCACAGCCCTATGTTTCATTGGGTTTTTATTTTTATTTATTTTTATTCAAAAGCAAATAACTAGGAAAAAGCTACTTTCTGCCAGAACTACAAATTCAATATTCTTTAGTTCTAGAGTTTTCTTTCTAGCTTCTGGCATTAGATTTTCCCCCACACCCTGCTTTCTCAACCATAGGATATTAATAATTTAATATTTTGTATATTTATTGATTACCCAGAATAATGCTACACTATTTTAGTGAAAAGACGCAGTAAAGTTTCTGTCGGGGCAGTTGTGTGGTACAGCGGTGCATTATCAAGAAAAATGTAATGTGTCAAGATCATTTATTTCTAAGGTGGTGCTAAAAAACAGGTAAGTGTTCAACCTATGCTCTCACACCTCTCTTAGACAGCGAGTAGTCACTGAACTATGTGTTTGTAAGTCAGCAATATGTATTACTCCTAAGATGGAGCCCTGTTCCAGCTGAGCTGGACACTGCAGCTGGGAGCCACCATGACCTTCTGCCTGTTTGACAGGTAAGTGTTTCGAGTAACCTGGCAGTTTATTATTTCATGGTGTAAAGTATCAAGCTTCTCCCTAGAGGAGACAGAGGCCTTCATCTAACTTTCAGATGAGGTAAACGTATCTGATCTTGCCTGCCATTAATTGTGTCAGTGGAAGGAAGTGTGAAGCAGCAGTGACCGCACTGTTCTCTGCTGTGTGGTAAAGACGCTAAATCACTGTTTCTCAGAATTTAAATCTTTTTTAAAGGTACCTCTCATGAAGTGATTAGAAAGACTGAGTCACTTATTCAGGGTCCATAGTGGCACAGCGAGGATTCCAGTCCATCTTTAATCCAGGGTGCTCCTGCCTCTCTCCACCTTCTAGAACACCGTGTCTGGAAACCTCAATTCCAGTTAAGAAATGGACATTGGTAATAAAAATAATTTATTTCTATCAAGAAGTAGTTAAATCAGTAAACTTAATCCCTTAATTGGCACAAAAATAGAGGCAGAAGGATGTAACATTTAGTGCATAGCTCGGGAATAAAATCAATTATGACTCCCACCATTTATACTGAATCAGTAGCTATAAACAACATGGAAATCTGATTCTGTCATTACGTAGCAACTGGAATAGTGACAGCTACAGCTAATGTATTTACTAATGAATTATTTCAGTAACAAGTGCACATATAACAAGTTATATGTACATTGTTAATACACTTGTTTTATTCATTCTACTTTACAATAATGCACATATGGTAGTTGAGTTCATTACCACCCTGACTTAGGGCAAAAATAATTCTATATAACTCTACATTATATATAAATTAATCATGGCCTTTTATTTCTGTACATAATATACATTATATACATTACCTTATACACAGATAACATAACTTCCAGGTAGGGGTCAAAGTAGCACATATTATTAAAGGTTCAGAGTTAACATCCCTTTTACCTTAGAAGGCACTGCTGGGTCCAACACAGGTTTATTTTAACCATGTGCAGTAGACAGGCCCTGCCAAGTGAAAGTGCCTGGTTTTCCAGGAACCTGCTGGTGCTCTTGGTCCAGTTGTTCTGCCATGAACTGCTTCAGCGTTTCTGAGGTGCCCGGGCGGAGCCAGGGTTCAGTTGCTACAGAGTTTGATCCATCGTCACCCACATGCTTCATGAAGTCATCAGGGTCAATGAGTGAACTCTCGTCATCTAGAGGAAGCAAGAGAAACGTTATTCAGGTGGGTGCATACAGCTCTGCATTTCTCCACAATGTTAGGTTCTAAGCTTATAGTTTTGTCCAGATACCCCTCACTTTAGAGGTAGGAAAGCAAACCCAGGGAGGGACCCAATTTTATGAAACAGGAAATGCAACTGAAAGTGACTCCATGGTACCAGCACAATCCCATGTCAGCAGCAGAGGCCGCAGCCACATTAATTTGGCCATAGGAGTGTGGGCCATCTTACTTTGTGTCACCTTCAACTAACGTTTTTATTTAACAAGGTTTAGGAAGTTAAGTCATTTCAGGAAAGCACTAGATGGGATTGAAATGACTTCCACTCCACTGAGAGAGAGCTCTTAATTTGTTTCGTTCTTTAATTGCATTGATAGGACTCAACTTCCACATCTACATTTTACTTACAAATATAATAACAGGAAAATCTGTCTTCCTACCCTGTGATGTCAATTTCTTTTTTTTTTTTTAAATTACATCTCCTGGTCAGTGAAGGAGTAGCCCAGCAAAGGGACCTGTGCAATTTAATCCACATCGTACCAAAAAGCTCCTGTTTGAAAGGACAATGTTAAAAGTTTAGCAGTGGAATACCTTTGTAAAGAGTAAATTCTTAAAATGCTGTCTTCTCAATTTAAAAATATCCTTGTTAAATATTCAACTTATTGCTTCTAAAAGAAATTGAGGCACAAGAAACTCACAATACAATTAAAAGAAAATGCTTTTTAGCTAAAAAGAAAGCATTGCTTTCCCACTGTTCCATGTTTTTCCAGGTATGATATGAATACTCCATCAGTTTGCCATGTTTGCTGGTATTTGTTACGGAGTTACTGTCAGAACACATGACACCCTGACTGCTAGACAGAGTGTATGAGTAGTTTTAAATTAACACAGTATTAAAGGTAAGATCTAAAAATATCTTAACAATGTTAAGTGCCAAGCCTGTTTTGTCTTCCTTTCCATTGAGTCCACGACAGGAAGTATAGTGTCAGTCACCGGTGACTGACATGGCGCTTAACACATTAAGAAAATTGCTATAAGACAATTATTGTCCAAATAGATCACTATCTGCTAAAGCTAATAATTCAGCAGGTCTTGTGTGCTATAAAATCGTCCCATTATCCTAATGACTAACATCAGCGTTGAAAAGGCGTCCAAGCTGGCAGCGGAGCGCGCCAGTTGCCTAAGAACTGTCTGTCCTGCCTGCCTGGCACCAAAGCCCAACATAATGAGAAGACTAAGCTTTGATGGGTCAAAAGGAAATAATTAACGAGGCTACTTTGTGTCCAAAATACTGAAAGCCAAGTTAAAAGGTAAAATCCTTTTCTTTGTAATACTACCAATTTATAATGTATGTGTAATCTAAAAAACTGAATGTTTTAAGTTAATTTCTGATATTCTCTCACTTCAGTAAGGAAGCATTTTCCCTGCTGAAAGCAAAGCCTCGCATCTTTATAAGCACAAGCTTTGTTTAGAGCCCACTCAGAAAAGGGTCCCCCTAATCTGATGCAAAATTAATCCCGAGTCCGGTTTTGCAGGATGTGATAGAGGCCCCTTGATTTCAAACCCATTCCCTCAGTCCCCAGCCATAAGGGAAAGCTGCCATGTAAGCCTGTTAGACTCCTTACAGGATCTGCTATAAGCCATTAAAACTGGCCACTTACCTGTATTAATAGGTTTATTCTGGAGTTCATTCAATCTTCGCATTCGTTCTTCATTTCTCATTCTAATCTGATCAATATTTATACTCGATACAGATTTTAAAGAGAGATCATCTGGCGGTACATTAGGAAGACCGTTATCCTGTAGTGAGAAAACAGAACTTCAGAAATGATCATTAATATGAAACATGTTCAGAGACAAAAGTGGAAACAACCTAAATGTCTATCAGGTGTTGATTAAAAAATGTAGACTATCCATAAATGAAATATTATTCAATAGAAGGAATTAAGTCCTGACAAGCTATAACTTAAAAAAGCCAGTCACAAATGATCATATATTGTATGTTTTCATTTGTGTGTCCAGAAAAGGCAAAACTGTATACAGAAAGTAGATTAGTGGTTGACAGGAAAACAAGTCTTGCCACGTGGTAAAGCTGTGCACACATATGATCTAGTAACAGCATCTGTCATTTGGTCAGGTCGTCTGCATGTTTTGTGTGACCTTGGCATGTTATCTATATAACAGGCTTTCCAATAAATGGTATCACTTGCCTCCTGTGCCTTCTCAGAATTCCATATATTCTACAGGTGGAAGGAAGGAAACTAGGGTAAGGAATTATTTATAGGGCAGAGATCCTGTGCCAAGTACCAGGCTTATACTTATAGCCACCCTAGGAGATAGGAAAATATTACTTCAAAGAAGCCAAGGCAATGAGTTCAATGACTTGCTCAAGGTCATCCAGTTATTTGGTGGTAGAGCCTAGATTCAGATCCATGTCCATATTACAGAGCAAGTACCTTTATTTATTGGACCACGCCAATTTAGGATGGGCCAGAACCCAGACCTCCTAAACGGAAAAAAGAAAAGTGCATTTCATACATACAGAGGCCAGTCCTTTCCATTTGCTCCTCCTGCGCTCCCTTGCAGAGGGCAGCTGTGGGGGTGGAAGGAGGGCGTCCTCTTCAAAGGCAGGATATGTCTCACCATACGCACCTAGAAGGACCACACAGGGAGAAGTCCATTTCAAATCTTTTCACTCATCTAAACCCAGACTGTTTCTTACTGGCTTTAAGATGTTATTTACATATAATAAAACCCACCCACTATAAATGTACATAGTTCCATGATTTTTACAGAATTGTGCAGATGTCATTATAATCTAGTTTTAAAACATTTGTCACCTCAGAAAGTTCCTTTGTGCTCGCTGGCAATCACTTTCCACTCCTGCCTG